>NW_024070211.1:5067172-5336670 GCF_014754425.2 Oryx dammah
CCCCGGCGCTCAACGCCTCCATGCCGCCCCCGGCGCTCAACGCCTCCGCCCCGCTGCCTGCGGACCCCTGCGCACCCGGCTCCTACCTGCAGTTGTACGAGGGGCCGCCGGGGACGCCCCGGCCCCTGGGAGCCCCGCTCTGTGGCCTGACCATCCCGGCCCCGGTGACGACCTCCGGGGACCTCCTGGGCCTGCGCCTGGTCACCAGAGGCCGCCAGCCCCGCGTGGACTTCGTGGGAGAAGTTACCTCGTTCCGGCTGGGTGGGTTGGGGCTGTCGGCCTGGACCTGGAGGGGCCGGGGCCTGCGGGAGAGAAGCGGGTGGGGTGGTCCAGACCCAGAGCCAACCGCGGGGACTTGACTTCCTGCAACTCACACTCCAGTATCAACTCCCTCATACACAAGGCGCAAGCACACCCCTGGTACCCACAGCTCCACACACCCCGCACACACAGACTGCCAACGCACGACCCACCTGGCTCACATACGGCACACTCACTTGCACACACAGTTCGCATCACATACACCTCATACACAGTACCACTTTGCACACTTCCAGGCAACTCACGCCCACGTATGTTCACACAGCGGCTCCTCTGTCCTGAATCTGCCTCTCAGACGATTGCAGAGGGGCAGAGAGCCAGGACTCTTGGTGATTGTAAGTGGGGGAAACCTACTTAGGCAAGGAAAGGGAACTTATTGTGATATTAACAGTAATCCCTTAATGAGCGTTGTCTCCCGCCCTTGGCAAGCCAGATCTCCTCTGTTCTCACAGCAGCTATGCTGGGTCATACCCTCTTACTGATGGATGGGAAACAGGCTCAGGGAGGTTAGGCAAAGTGCCGCAGGCCACCCAGATCACAGGCGGAGCAGCGAGGCTGTAACTGCTAGAGTTGGCCCTCTGTTCACATTGAGTCAAGGCTTTAGTCCCGGCAGGTTCCCCAGGACTGGAGACACTCGCTGATGCTACCCCAGACGAGCTGCCAAAGCCCAGAAGTTTCCAAAACCACAGAGAAGCTTCATCGCCCTCTCTGCCAAAATATCCAGACTGGAGCATTAAATATGGGGTCATGAGAACTTGGAGGCAAGAACTTTGGCGGGGGGGTGGGGGGGGTGGCTCTGAGAGCCAACCCAGGTTCACCAGGAGTTGGACCTCGACATGCCAGGCCCTCAACAGCCCTTCAACCTGAGCTGGTCAGAGAGCACGCCCTGCCGTCTCATGTGTGTCTTTGGGGCCATGACTGATGGGGCTTGGGGTCCCCTTTCTGGCTCCTGTGCCAAGGGTCCTAATGTTGTTTTGCAAGAAGATCTCACTGGCCAATTGGAAACCAACTCCTTCCCTCCCTCCCTTCTTTATTCTCTCTCTCTCCCTTTCCCCCCATGACCTTGCCCTCCTGTGAGGCGCCGGCCAGGCATGTCGCAGCTGCTCTGTATTTAGCAGGATTGGACTCAAGAGCAGGTGGCAGTGGCGAAGCTCTGCTGCAACTCTGGCTCCCTTGGACCCCTTTTTATGATATTACTGTTTGTGTTTCCGCTCATAGGTATTCGCTCTGACACCTACAGCATCTTGTGCGTGTGAGAGCATTCACTTTCATTTGCACATGTAAGAAACCCAGTTTGAGTAGGCTTAAGCCAAAGGAGAATTTGGGGGGCTCCTATAACTGGGATACTAAGGTGTTGGTTCAGGTAAAGATGGATCCAAGAGCTCAAGTGATGCCTCCTAGGCTCTCTCTTTATTTTTCTCCCTTTGCTTTGGATCTGTTTGGCTTCCATCTCAGGCAACTCTAGCTCCCTCTTTCTACTTGGCAGCAAGGTGACTCTGCAACTCCAAGAACACAGTCTCTCTTATAACTCTCACCTCAGTGAAAAAAAGAGCGAGGATCTTTTCTCTGTTGGCCGAGCCGTTGTGTGGCTGGCAGGATCTCAGTTCCCAACCAGGGACTGAACCCGAGCCCCCTGCAGTGAAAGTGCCAAGTCCTACCCACTGGACTGCCAGGGAACTGCAGGAATCTTAAGGTTCTAGCAAAAGTCCTCAGGGTCCAATCTGATTGGCCACACGGGCCATGTGTCCATCCCCAGAACCCGGAATGGAATGCGCTGATTCCCATGCTCAGCTCTGAGCCATGGGATTGGTCAGTACTGCCTGACCCAGCTTTTTTCCGCTGAATGGGGTGCTGCATAAGCCAACCTGTCTGCCGCACCTGGGCACCAAGTCATCCCCTTTTCTCGTCTGTGCGTGTGTTCATTCATTTAATAAGTATTGAGTAGCTGCCAGGCACCAGGTGCTCTTCCAGGCTCCAGGGATTCACGCAGCCATGAGTGAAAGAGAAGTCCCTGTCTCACTTGAGCTGACGTTCTAGTGGGCGAGACAGACCACAAAGAATCAAGCAAATCTGTGTTCTGCAGAGGTGGTAAGTGTGACAGGGGAACCGGAGTCAGGATAAAGGGGTGGGGGAGGGGTGGTGTGTTGTTCTCGTGTGGGGGTGAGGGCAGTCCTTCAGACAAGATGACCTTTGAGTGGAGAGACCGGAGAGGAACAAGCCATACAGTTGCAGGTGGGCTGATGGCAGGTACAGTGCTGAGTGGGGGGAGGTGCTTGGAGTGTTCAGGTCGCCGGGCACACACGTGTGTGTACACACTCACATGCTCACATGAGCATGGGGTGGAATTCCTACCATGCCGCTTAGATACAAGCTATGTGGACTTGGTCTAGCGACCTAGCCTCCCTGTGCCTCAGTCTTCTCCTCTCTCAAATGGGGTTGATAACAGTACTGACCCACAGGGTTGCTGTGAGAACCCGATGAGCTGGGACGGGAACCGCGCTGGGCCTGGCATAGGAACTCCATAAATATTAGCCACCATCACCCTCATCATCTTTATGATCACATCCCTGTCTCATCCATACTCTCATCTGCACGTGCCTGGAAACAGCCTCTCCTGCTCACATGTCCCACATTCCCTCGGCACAGGACCAGACCTGCCCTGGTGCTCAGGGTCCTCATCGCATGCCTCCCCTCTCGGCCGCAGGATCCTGTGGTGCCTACTTCCCGTGTCAGAACGGCAGGTGTATCCCCCCGAGCCTGGTGTGCGATCGATGGGGCATGGACAACTGTGGCGATGGCAGTGACCAGGCCTCCTGGCCACCAGCCAACTGCGGAGGTCAGTGGTGGGTGGGGCCTGGGCCCCGCTGAGCAGCTGGGATGGGAGCCGGAGGCAGGGGTGTGGCGGGAGAGGATAAGGGGAAGCAGCGGGGACTCTGTCCAGACCAGGCTGAGGACCTCTAGCCTGAGGACCAGAGGACGTTAGAGCTTGAAGATGCCGGAGGTCATCAGGTCCAGCTGCTTCCAAATGGCGTTTCAGTGGTGGTGAGGGTGCATTCTGTCATTTCCAAGAACTGACTCATTTGACAAGACCCTGATGCTGGGAAACATTGAAGGCGGGAGGAGAAGGGGATGACAGAGGATGAGATAGATGGTTGGATGGCATCACTGACTCCATGGACATGAGTTTGAGTAAACTCTGGGACTTGGCGATGGACAGGGAAGCCTGGCGTGCTGCAGTCCATGGGGTCACAAAGAGTCGGACATGACTGAGCAACTGAACTGAACTGAAGTCATTTCCATCATGTCTGACTCTTTGTGGCCCCACGGAATATAGTCTACCAGGCTCCTCTGTCCATGGGATTCTCCAGGCAAGAATACTGGAGTGGGTTGCCGTGCCCTCTTCCAGGAGACCTTCCAGACCCAGGAACTGAACCTGCATCCCTTCTGTCTCCGGCACTGGCAGGCAGGTTTTTTTTTTTTTTTTTTTTTTACCACTAGTACCACCTGGATCAGGGTTCAAACCCATGTGTCTTGCATTGGCAGATGGATTCTTTACCACTGAGACACCAGGGAAGCCCTCCATGAAGACATTTTTGTCTGTTTTTCTCACTGTCATATCCCTTAGTCCCCAGAGCAATGCCTGGGGTATAGCAGATGATCAAAAAATACTCGTCAAATAAGTGGAAGAATGAACCTCCCTGTGCCTCCGTTTCTTTACCTGTAAACTGAGGATGATAAAGTGAGCCTTTTGGATTTGTCATGAACTTTAAGTGAAATCCTGTGGGTGACGAGCCCAGCGCAGAGCACGGCGCTGGGTGCACTGACAGTGCTCACCACAGGTGCTTCCTTCTTGAAAAGCAGCTCCATTCACCCACCGCAGCCTCTGGAGCTAGACTGTGAGTCCAGGTCCACCCCTGGATCTTCCGGCTGTGTGACCTGGCGAGTGACTCAACCTCCCTCTGTGCTTCAGTTCAGGTGCTCAGTCGTGTCCGACTCTTTGCAACCCCGTGGCCTGCAGCACGCCAGGCCTCCCTGTCCATCACCAACTCCCAGAGCTTGCTCAAACTCATGTCCTTTGAGTTGGTGATACCATCCAGCCATCTCATCCTCTGTCATCCCCTTCTCCTCCCGCCCTCAATCTTTCCCAGCATCAGGGTCCTTTCCAGTGAGTCAGTTCTTTGCATCTGGTGGCCAGGGTATTGGAGTTTCAGCTTCAGCATCAGTCTTTCCAACAAATATTCAGCACTGATTTCCTTTAGGATGGACTGGTTGGATCTCCTTGAAATCTAAGGGACTCTCAAGAGTCTTCTCCAACACCACAGTTCAAAAGCATCAATTCTTCAGCGCTCAGCTTTCTTACAGTCCAACTCTCACATCCATACATGACCACTGGAAAAACCATAGCCTTGACTAGACGGATCTTTGTTGGCCAAGTGATGTCTCTGCTTTTTAATACGCCGTCTAGCTTGGTCAGTGTCTTTTAATTTCATGGCTGCAGTCACCATCTGCAGTGATTTTGGAGCCCCTCAAAATAAAGTCTGACACTGTTTCCACTGTTTCCCCATCCATTCCTTATCTGTAAAATAAAAATACTAACACTTGCTCAGAGGTTTTAGGAGTATTAAATGAGACATAATCATTTAATTATCAAATCTCAGTGTGTTGGTTATTTCCCCCTTCAGCTCCCTCTCCAGAGCCCAGCCAGGAGGGGAATACGGATGACGGTACCTCCCAGACCCTGACTCCCTCCCCAGCTCTCTGGTCTTCAGGTCCCCTGGGGACAGCAGCTGGGAGGAGCCCGCCAGCCCACTGGGACCCTGCCCGACAAGGTGTAGCTCAGGAAGGTAGGTGGCTCTTGGTAACCACCCACTATCGCCGCATCCACCGAGATCATACTTGTCCCGCTCCAGGGATGGGCAGGGGGCAGCAGGCCCAGGCCGAGGCCTGAGTAGACTCTCTTTCTGCAGGGCCCTGGCTGCAGGGGGTGGCGCTGGCCTCCTCGCTGTCCCTAGCCTCTGCTGGCCTCCTCCTGGGCCTCCTCTGGTGCTGTTGCTTCTCCAGCCAGCTGGCCCACCGGGCCCGGGCCCGTGGCCTCTGCTGCACTGTCTGTTACACGTGTCCTGGCCAAGTGGCCCCTGGGGGGCTGCGGCTGAGTGAGCCAGCCTTCCAGCGTCAGGGGGTGCATTCCTAGAGAGGCTTCGGGCATCGGAGAGAGAGTGGGCTCTGGGGTCAGATGGTCCCCGGGTTCTGCCCCCACCCCCTCACACAGGGCTGTCTACCTTTGAGCCCATCACATAACCCTCCAAGACTCAGTCTGCCCCTCTGGAAAATGGGATGATTTCTGCCTCAGAGGGTCATGGTGAAGGCCACCGGGACAGCTGACTCTGCAGCTTGTTTTGGCAGCTGGCACTCTGCTGGATCTGTGAAGGGCAGGGAACAGGGCCCTCATGCGCCTGAAGCTGTCTCACTTTATCCCTGGACCTCACTGGTCCATCCTGCTTGGCCCTACCCTGGCCCACCCTCAGGGACCATGAGTCCCGCTTGAATCAAAGACACAGGAGATGACAGCCCTGGCGGGGATAGCACCGTTTATTAAGAAAGATCAAGACAAAGACCACAGGAGGGCCCTTTCTAAGACACAGAGGCCAGGCATCCCGGCCCCACGTCTCAGGGGCTGCTGGCAGGGCGGGCGCGTGCCTCCAGGTGGGCCCTCGGGCGCCCACAGATGGGGCAGGACGGGCGCGTCCCCTCCCTGCCCCTCCCAGTCCTGTGTCCCAGCTCCCCGCACCCAAGGCACTTACTCTTTCTGACCACTAAGGCCTCCTCCCCCCACGTCCCCTGGTCCTTCACTTCCAGATCCGTGGGGGGGGGAAGTGGCCTGGCGCGGGCAGGTAGCCCCTCTCAGTGCGGGGCTCTGCCTGTAGCAGCTCCTGGTACGAGTTGGGTGGAGTTTCCCTTGCAGCCCCTTGAGGGCAAGGGGGCCCTGGGCTAGGTGTGGGGTTGGTGGGGAGGGAGCAGTGCAGGCCAGGAGGGCTTGGTGGGAAGGGGAGGCTGCCAGGGGCCGGGGGCCCAGCTGGTCTGGTCGGGATGGAACGGGGCTGGGACGTGGGCTGGTGTGGGGGGGTGGGGCGGGCTGCCTGCCCAGGGGTGAGCTGCCTTTTGCTCCACAGTTGGCACTAAAGAGCCTTCCCAACCCAGAGGAGGGTGGCCAAGGCCAATTGATGCCCTCCACTCTGGGTAGATGGTGAGGCTCCCAGGTGGCTGGCAAGGTGCCTGGCTGGAAGCCGATGTTGGCTCCGCAGAAATGAGGGCCGCCACCCCAGGGCTGAACAAATGGGCGGCCCAGCACTGCCTTGTGGGGGGCTCCGTTGGTGGAGGCGGGTCTGACCCCACTGAGCCACCGTGCCTAATCCCGAGTTCTGGTGGCCCCCGAGGCACCGGCTCTGGTGCAACCTGCTGTGCCCGCAGCCTGTGGCTCTGCCCAGGTGTGTTTGTGGGTGGGGGCGGGGGTGACGTGCCCACCCTCCAGTCCAGCCCAGGGCAGTAGCAGCAAAGCGTGGCATCGCCTCGGTTTCATACAAAATATTCATCATCATCATCATAATAATATTAATAATAATATAGTCGCCGTCGCGGGGCTGGGGCGTGGCCCGGGAGTCCATGCGGGGCGGGCAGTGCCTACGAGGGGCAGGGGCGTGTGTTGGCCCCCGCCTGGGCACGGTGCTGCATGTCCACTGGCTGCGGGGGGGGGCCGCCGGGCCGGGCAGAGTGCAGCACCAGGTTCTTGATGCAGCCCGTGATGCCTGAGGAGAACCTGCCCCCGGTCAGCACGGCCACATCGGGGGCTCCGCCTGTGGGGGTGGGGGGAGAGGGCGGGCCCATCAGCTCCAGGAGCCCTGGGAGGGGGAGCTCCAGTTCTGCTCAGGGGGTGCAGGGCTCCCCAGTCTCTCCCTCAACACCCGGAGGAGCAGGGCCCCAGCCTGCCCTGAGGCCCACCTTCAAGACTTACCAATGTAGATGCTGCCCTTGGTGTTGACCGCCACGTTCGGGCCTGGGGACTGGCCGCTCACCAGCTCCTCTCCGTCCACCTGGATGGAGCCTCTCTGGCCCTCTCTGCATCAGAACGGGAGTCCGGCCCTCACCCACTATTTCCCGTCCTTCCCAGCCCCGTGAGGGTCCCCTCCCTTTACAACAGAGAGGTCCGCCCCCTGCTCCCTGAGTTCTTTCCTGTCCCCCCACCCCTGGCTGGGTGAGAGATCTGGCCCCACACAAACAGCTTCCGAGCACCCCACCCGGGTTTCCCCCATCCCCTGGGGTGCTCGTGTGCTCATTCTCGCCCCCCAGGAGTTCTGTCCCATCCTGGAAGTCTGTGCTCTGGGTGGTGATCGCCCTGCTGACCCCGCCCTCAAATTCTGTCTCCCCAGAGCTTAATGCCTGCCCCCTCCATGTGACAAGGGAACTCTGGCCTCTCGCCCCAGTGCCCGGGCGGGGGAGCTCCCTTACCGCAGTGCCGTCACACGGTGCCACTCGCCGTCGTTAATGGGGTCTTCGGAGACCAGGCGGGCCTCCCCGCTGCCCAGCTGGTAGCTGCAGGCACACAGGCCCCAGAGGGCGTGAGCAGGGGGTGGGACTGGAGTGGGGGAGTGGGGGGTGTGGCTGGGGAGGGGACCGGATGGAAAGCCGATGAAGGATAAGGGGGGTGAGGGAAGGGAGAGGAGGGGTCAGGACCCACCTGAAGACGAGGTGCCCGTCCTGAAGCCCAAGACTGATGAAGTCCTTGCCTCGCGCAGACTGTCCCGACTCCTGCCAGGGAAACAGTGTCTCTGCGGCCCCCGCGGCTGTGGCCACCCCCTTTCTCTCTCCCACTTCCCGGGCCACCAAGAGGCGGGGGAGCCTGAGACCCCGGGCCGGATGCCCCACACTCACCTCGCCCTGCCAGACCAGGAGGCCGCTGGCCGTGCTGGTCCGAACCTCCAGCTCGATGGTCTCAGGCACCTCGGGGAGGCTGCGGTGGAGAAAGTGGGTGAGGGGGCAGAAGTCCCACCCCAGGCCCACAGACCCTCCCAACACTGGTCTTACCTCCTGGAGAAGACGCGGCCCGGGAGAGCGAGGAAGCCGTTGTCATAGAAGTAGGCTCCGTACTGCCCGGGGGCATCTGTGGAGGGGCAGTGGAGGCGATGCTGGGAGCCCCGCCCACCCCCATGGAGCATCCATCCCTCACGGGTCTGTACTGAAGGGGCTCTGAACCTGCAGTCCCTGGGGACCCCGGGGGCTGTGGGCAGAATTCAGGGGGCTCCGAACTTGGCTGGGAAAACATTGCAGTTCCGGCCTTGCTCACTTCTCCCTGAAGCTTAGCCACTGCTTCAATTATGCAGGTAGGAGGCACACTGAAGGTGACTGTCACCAGCAGGAGATTCCTCACCCCCATGTGGTAGTTACAAGCACTTAAAGACATTGTTTATGCTTATTGCAAAGGTGGTAGCTGTTGGGACTAACAACCCTAAATCTTGTATTTAATGGTTAATAAAGAAGCAAAAAATGTAAACGTTTTGATGAAAGTGAAAGGGTGAGTTACTCAGTCATATCTAACTCTTCGCAATCTCAGAGACTATAGCCCACCAGGCTCCTCTCTCCATGGGATTCTCCAGACAAGAATACTGGAGTGAGTTGCCATGCCCTTCTCCAGGGGATCTTCCTGACCCAGGAATTGAAGCCGGGTCCTCTGCACTGCGGGTGGATCCGTTACCACCTGAGTTACCAGGGAAGCCCTTTGATAACCTTGTTTCAGGATAATTGGTTTCCTTTGAAATCTTATGTGCTTCATTCATTCTGTGCCATCACCTATCCCTATTTGCCGGCTCCTGTTCTGGTTCTTTTTTTTTTGACTGTGGTGGGTCTTCCCTGCGGCCCTCAGGCTCTAGAGCACACAGGCTCGGTAGTTGCAGCTGGTGGGTTTAGCTGCTCCAAGACATGTGGGCTGCTAGTTCCCCGACCAGGGATCAAACCCGCATTTCCTGAATTACAAAGAGGATTCTTAATCACTGGACAGCCAGGGAAGTCCCTTGTCCTGTTTCAGCCCTGCAAGCCCCTCATTCCCAGAAGTCTCTCAGTCCTGAGCAGACTGGGACAGCTGGTCACCCAGGTCAGTAGCACATAAACGGTTCTGAACCCTTGAGTTCCTTCCATCTTACAGACAGGGAAACAGGCTCAGGGGTGAGGGACTTGCCCAGGAAGTGGGAAGCTGGATGGCAGCCCAGACCTTAAGGCTGCATCACGCACCCAGTGTGTGTGGCTATACCATTCCCAACCCTACCTGCTCAAAGCCATTCCGTACCAGTGCTGGCCCCTGGGGCCTGGCAGCTACCAGGGTAGGAGACACATCAGTGGCCTCCACCAGCTGATGAAGTGAGCAGCTAACAGTCACCAAGCACCTACTGTGTGCCAGTTACGGGGCAGGAAGTTTCACATCATCCAGCTACAAACATAATTTTTAACTGGATCCTTGTCACAACCCTATGTCTTTGCTACAATTCACAAAAGCTAATATTCTGCATTTTTTCATACTCTTGAGACTCCCCTGGACAGCAAGGAGATCAAACTAATCAATTTTAAAGGAAATCAACCCTGAATATTCATTGGAGGGATGGGTGCTGAAGTTGAAGCTCCAATACTTGGGCCACCTGATGCGAGGAGCTGACTCACTGGAAACAACCCTGATGCTGGGAAAGATTGAGGGTTGTAGGAGAAGTGGGCAGCAGAGGATGAGATGGTTGGATGGCATCACTGTCTCAATGGACATGAGTTTGAGCAAGCTCTGGGAGATGGTGAAGGGCAGGGAAGCCCGGCATGCTGCAGTTCATAGGGTCACAAGGAGTCGAACAGGACTTAGGGGCTGGACGACAACAACAATATTCTGTGTCTGCTATGGACCAGGCATTGTTTGAAGCGTTTTAAATACAGTAAAGAATTTTATTCTCACACTAAATTTTTTCCAAAGTTTTGTGGAAGGATGTTGCTTCTTTCTATTTAATACATGAGGAAACTGAGGTACAGAGAGGTTAAGTGACTCACTGAAGTCACACAGGCAGGAAGTGGCAGGGCTAGGATTTGAATCCAGGCCCTTACCCACTAGACCACCACCTCTCCTATTGTATTAGTGATAAATAAGATATGTATCTAGAAATCAGGTAGCACAAGCCCCGTAAATGATGTTCAGTAAATACGTTTTTAAACTGGAGTGTGACTGCTTTACAATGTTATGTTAGTTTCTGCTGCACAACGAAGTGAATCTGCCATACGTATACTTACATCCCTTCCCTTTGGACTGTCCCTCCCCGACCATCCCACCCATCTAGGTCCTCACAGAGCACCGAGCTGAGCCCCCTGCACTATACAGTAGGCTCCTACCAGCCATTTATGTTACACATGGTAGTAAAATCATTATCATTGCTTTTAAACAAATTGTGGAATCCTTGAGAACGAGGGTCCTGCCTTATTCATCGTACATTTGCTGCTCCCAGGGCAAGTATGGGCACACATACACCTTTGTTGCTTTATGCGTGAATATAGAGCAGAGGACGGAAGTGAGAGGAGTGCGTGGTCACCCAGCCTGCAAGCGCAGGGTGGTATCCGGCTCTAGGCGGCTCATCTCTCCGTATCCTGTCTCTGTGCCCAGGGAGCCTCTCACCTGGACCGGTTTTATTTAGAGGCCAGGATGGAGCGGAGAGGGCGGTGGGGTCACTGGAAGAGGAGCTGAAAGACCCAGAGTCTGAGAAGGACAAGTCTGCTCAGCTCCTCTGGCTGTTCACGCCCAGTACATACCATTTCCCCCGCTGCCTTCAAGATGCCAGTCGGACTCCACCAGGCTGTGTCCAGAGCCTGTGGGGAGAGGCAGGCTCTGGTCGGTGGGCTGTCTCCAGCCCCTGGAGCCCCGAGGGGGACGGCGGAGAGAAGTCGGGGCACTTACTGTGTTGGCAGCGTGGGCCCGAAAAGCCGGGGGGACAGAGGCAGCGAGTGCCCTGGCAGGTGCCCCCATGTAGACAGGGCTCATGGAGCTGGCAAGGGTTCTCCTCGTGCTCACAGAGGTCTCCTGCGGGTCGGGGCAAAGGTGAGTGGGCAGGGGCCGGAGCGGGCGCTGCCCACCCCGTGCCCCCTCCCTCCCAGCCTGGGGGCTCCCCCACCTTTGAAGCCATCTCGACACAGACACTGGAACTCGTACTCGCCCGCGGGCATGCACGTGGCGCCGTGGCGACAGGGCTGGCGCTCACACGGCGAGCTGTCGTAGCACTGCCCGACGCCACGGCTGCCCAGGAAGCTGTAGGTGAGGTCCAGCCGCTTTCCGCTGACTGACACCTGTGGGCACAGGCGCACGGAGGGACCTGAAGGGCGCAGCGGGCAGAGGCACAGAGGTGCCAGCAGACGGAGGGGAGCAGGGGCCCCAGGCTCCGACTTGAGCAGTGAGGTGGGAGACTAGCGCAGGCAAAGGGTGAAAGCCGCTCAGTCGTATCCGATTGTTTGTGACCCCAGGGACTATACAGTCCATGGAATTCTCCAGACCAGAATACTGGAGTGGGGAGCCTTTCCCTTCTCCAGGGGATCTTCCCAACGCAGGGATCGAAGCCAGGTCTCCTGCACTGCGGGCAGATTCTTTACCAGCTGAGCCACCGGGGAAGGAGGAACAGAGTCCAGGGCCTGCTGTGCACCTGGGAAACACCCATCACAGCGGTCCCGCCTCGGGATGACCTTTGAAAGCAGGTGCGATCATCCCATTTCACAGAGGAGGAAACTGAGGTTCAGAGGGGGAAGCGTCCAGTCCCCAGCACCCGGGGCTGACTGCAGACGAAGCAAGGCCACCCCGCCCTCACTGTTGGTGGTCAGGAAGTCTGCTCACCTCACCCACACAGCCGCGGAAGTGGGCGGTCATGTTGGTGGCAGGGGGCAGCTGCACGGCTGGCTCCACGCCGCCCAGGTAGAGCAGGGTGTGCAGGTTGAGGCCCTGGCTCTTGCCAGGTGAGGAGCGCAGCACGGGCCGCCCGCCGTTCACCCTCAGGCTGCCATCCTTGTTGAGACGCTCCGCGGACGCATGGTGCCAGCGGCCCAGGGCCAGCGGCTCGGCGCTCCGCAGGACAGCCAGGCCTGGGGAGGACGCCAGGCAGGGTTGGCACATGGATGGGCCCCCCTGCCCTGGCCCAGCCCCCTACAAGAATTTGAGCAGACATAGAACCTCCTTCAGCCTCTCTGTGCCCCCTGAGGAACCCTCGGAGGTCTAAGGACTGGAATTGGGTCAGACGGAGAGAAGGACGCAAAGATCAGGGGCCTCCTGTTGGTCTGACTTCAGAATTTATTCCTCTTGTCTCTTGGGGCCCCGGAGGGCCCGGGGAGAGTGGCACGGAGCCCAGTGCCCACGGCCCGTCTGTGTTTGGTATCTGCACTCACCTGAGCCCAGCTCGTAGCGGAACTCCAGGTGGCCGCCGACCATCGCCAGGGACACGAAGTCCTCCACCGGCCCGCTCTTCCCTCCACTGAACAGCAGCACCCCGTCGGGCGCCAGCGGCTTGAACTCCACGTCCAGGCGCAGCTCGTGGTGTGTGTTGGTGAGAGCAGGCAGTGCCAGGTAGGAGTCCGTGCCCGACAGGGAGGGAGTGGTCACGGTCACACCTGCAGCAGCCACAGCTCAGCCGGGGCAGTGGGAATCCCGGGGTCCTGGGAGGGCTCCGAGCAGGCAGCCTTCCTCCAGGACCCCTGCTCACTCCTGCTGTCTAGTCCCAAAGGCTGGGGACCCGCTGGACAGTGTCTGCAGCAGCAGCCTTGAGACTCCCTGCCCCCTGGTGCTGCAGAGCAAGCCGGTCTCCAATCGGATCGGGTTCCTCTCTGGGGCCCTTGCTTAAGGGATTCAGGCTCCGGGATAATGGCATCCTCCACAGGACCCGTCAGGGCCTCAGGGTGCCCTGCCCAGCTCCCCCTGTCCTCCCTGGGATCCCCGGGGTCTCAGGTCCCCACTCTGCTTACCTTCCTCACACCTCATCCCTGAGCGGCCCAGGTGGCAGCGGCAGGTGTAGCCGCGGCCGTCGGGCCGGTTCACACACGTGGCGTCGGGCCCACAGGCCTCTGGGGCGGGGGTACACAGGGGGCGGTGAGGCGGGGGGGGACATGGAGGTGTCCGGGGAGAAGGAGAGGGGTCCTGATGCCAGGGTCCTACCTACTGCAGCCGGGGCCTGGGCTGGTTAGCCCAGCCAGCCCGGGACGGCTGCATGGGGAGACGGGGGAGGGGGAAGGGACTTAGGCCAGGGGGACAGCAAGGCGGATGAGCCCGTGACTCCGGGTGTTGTTCCTGGAAGACGGCACCCACCCGCACTGTGGTGTAGGGGTGAGGAGTCAACGGGAGGCGGGGGTGAGTGCCCTGGTAACAGGTGGTAGATACCAGGGAGCGGTGATGGGGGGCAGGGGCCGTGCCTGGGTACAGCGAGCGGGGTGAGGCCTTGGGTGGCAGAGATGCGAGGCGGAGGGGAATTGGTGTAAGTGGTGATGGAAGTCAGAAGCCAGGAAGGTGCTAAGTACTTGGGGGAGGACCCACGAGCGTGGTGAGTACTCAGCTGCTGGGGGGGCAGGGGGTGGTTGAGGGTGGGTATGCAGACGCAGCTACGGGCAGAGGGAAGAGGCTGGGGTGGCAGCCATGGACGGAGCGGATGGGTACCCACCTGGGTGGCAGTGCAGAGCCTGTGAGTGCTCACAGCGGCTCCCGGTGAAGCCAGCCGGGCACACACACACGTAGCTGCTGCTCTCTGAGTCCTGGCACTGGCCCCCGTTCTGCAAGGCAACACCCCAAAGTCAGGCCAAGGACACCCTGGCCCTCCCCTGCTTCCCACAGGGTGGGGGAGGGGGGTTCTGTCATGGCCAAGGGCAGTGGCTGGGGGCAGCGGGGAGAAGGGTGCGGCCTGGAGGGTCACCTGGCAGGGCCGGTCCCGACAGGTGGGGCAGTGGGAGATGCCATGCGCCGTGAGGTTGAGGTCGTGGAAGACGATCTCCTCGCCTTGGATGCGCAGCTCTCGGACACAGCCTAGGTGGGGGTGGGGGGGGGCGAGCAGGATGAGCCAAGGTGGGGGTGCCTGGAGGCCCGGGTGACCACGTCCTTCTGGTCCTCCTGGGTGACCGTGGGCTCGGCCAGCCCGGGGGGGAGGTCTGACCAGGGCTGCAGGCAGGGGGCAGGGGGCTCACCTATGAAGCCGCTGCTCAGCCCCACATTGGGGATGGCGCCGTAGTCAGGGTAGCCGCCCAGGTAGAGCTCCTCATTCAGGTCCAAGCCCTGGAACTTGCCCTGGGCAGAGGGGACATCGGGAGTGGCAGCCAGGCTGGGCGGAGGTGGGGGAGGGGCCAGGCCTAGGGGGACGGAGCTGGGTCTCACCTGCGAGGTGCCGTTGACCGGTGCCAGGCTGCCCACGATCAGGGAACCCTGAGTTAGGCTCCGCAGCAGGGTCACAGTGTGAAACTGGCCCAGGGCCAGCGGTGTGGGGTGGCGGATGGTAGCCATGCCCGACCCTGCGTCAAACCTGCTCCGTGGGGCAGGGGTGGGGGGCAGGGCAGGAGAGAGAGGACGTGGGGTCTGTAGGGAGGGGCCCAGGCCGGCAAAGGGGTCAACACCATTGCCCGCCTCCCCGCCCCTCCCTAAGCCTTCTCCCCCTTACACCCTTTCCCTGGGAGCTTGTCCAGGGCCGCCCCTGGGGCGCCAAGTGTGCCTGGCTCCAGGCCCCTGCAGCCTAGCACGTGGCCTCACTGCTCGTCTGAGGACCTTCTCTGCGATCGCATTCCTTTCCTTCTTAGTCTGCGACTGGTCTCCCCCAACCGGGACATTACATTCCCACAAGGGCCAGAATCTGATCTGTTGTGTTTCTCTCTCTATCGGTGCCCGGCACACATTCAGCAAATGACTGCTGAATGAATGAAGAATGAAGGAGTTCTGGCCTGCAGCAGCCTTGCCCCAGAAGGTCGCTCTCAGCATCGCTGAGTGTTCCTGCTGCAGTTTTGTGCAGGTCAGAGGCTGCTTCCTCCACCACCGGCCGGTGGGCTGTGCTGACCCCGGCAGAACGGAGGTCATCGAGGATAACAGCCACATCTTCTTCCAGAAGACCCCTGATCGGAAGTCCTGCAGTCTAGTCCCCCAGCGCCCCCTCCCCCGTAAACAGGGAGGGTGAGGGTTCTCACCGGAACTCGGGCCTCCCGCCCACGAGGCCAAAGGAGATGAAGTCGGGCTGCCTGTTGGCCAGGTTGGCGGGGCTCCCTGGGATCCGCTTCTGCCCGTTGTATAGCAGCATTCCTGGCGGGCACGTCCATGTGAGGGCCTCCCGGTCTACTCCCCACCACCGCCCCCGCCCCAAGCTGGAGAGCCCGCCCCTCCCTCGGGCATACTCCACACAGCCAAGGCGTCTCACTCTCAGGACAGGACCAAGATAGAAGGGCCTTGCTGAGAGTCCCTAGAAAGGAGCTGAACTTGGTCCACTTATGAGGGAGGATCAATCTGAAGAAGGAGAGGGAGGCAGAGAGACTCACCGGAGTAGAGAAGAAGGCCTGGACAGTGCAAGGCAGAGACCCCGTAAGAGGAGGGAGGAGACAGATGAGAGAGAGAGAGAGGGGAGGAGAGGGTGAGGGGGGGGGAGGAGGGAGGAGGGGGCAGAGGCGGGGCAGGAGGCAGACTTGGAGGCAGGAGGCTTGGGTGCAGGCATCTGAGGAGTGGATGGAGATGCAAGGCAGAGGAGAGAGCCAGAGAGGGGGGGCCCGGGACAGGGGGGTCCAAGGACCAGCGGCTGCCAGGGCCGGTGCCACGCTGGCAGGCACTGCGGAGATCCCCAGCGTCAGCTCCGCTCCCGCGGCTCACCATCCGCGGAGTCCGGCCGGAAGGTGATCTTGATCTCAAACTTCCTGTAGGCATCCTTGATGGTGGGCAGTGGCAGGAAGGAGTGGGGGGTCTGCGTGAAGTAGGGCACCACGCGCTCTGCGAGCAGAAAGCACAGTTCAAGACAACACTCCCCCCAGGCGGTGGGCAGGGTGTGGCCGCTCCCCCGGCGGGGGTGGGGGATGTGTGGTCTCACCTGGCACCTGCAACTGGGCGAAGGCCTTGACCTTGCCCTGGCGGTTGGTGGCGGTGCAGACGTACGTGCCCGCATCCTGGGGCTGGACTGAGGGTAGCAGCAGCATGTGGTTCTCTAGGCGGCTGTCGGGTGGCAGGTTCCCGTCCAGCTGCAGACACACCGGCACTGTGACCCCTGGCTGCGGCCGGCACCTCCGTGGGGCCTGCCTGGGGGCCCCACCCTCAGACCCGGAGCGCAGACTCCATGCCAAGCCTGGGGGTCCTGGGGACAGTGACACGGGGAAGACCTGGTCCCAGCCACTCAGGCACATCCGCCGGCCCCCTGCCCAGCAGTTACCTTGCTCCAGGTGATTTCAGGAGCCGGGTAGCCAGAGACCATGCAAGGGAACACAGCTGTAGAACCCGCAGGCACGCGGACCTCAGGGGGTGTGGAGATCTGGGGCAAGGCTGAGAGGACGGAGGGGGATGCAGGCGTCAGCCTGATGACGGCCACTGCCTGGCTCGTTTAACCCTCACACTCTCCCTGGGAGGGAGGCACTGTCTCCCCATTTCACAGATGAGGACGCTGTGGCTGGGAGGGAACTGAGCCGTTCACTCCTGGTTGCAATGATGGAACCTGGCAGAGCCAGGGCTCGGGGACGTGTCCAACTGACTCCACAGACCAAGCCTCAAAAACCCACCAGGCTAGAACATTGTGCAGCCCTCGGGGGACCTGAAAACGGGGTACTGGGGCAGCGGGGGTAAGTTTCGGGGCGAGTCAGACGGCCTGGGGTGAAAAGGAATAGCTTTTGAAGAACACATAGATTATAACTGCCTGGCATCATCTATGCCCGTGCTTCAGTTCTTTGTTTTAATTTAGAAATCTTTAATCTTTTTTGCCATGCCACGTGGCATGTGAGATCTGAATTCCCTGACCAGTGGACTGAACCCCCATGCCTGGCAGTGGAAGCATGAAGTCTTAACCACTGGACCACCAGAAGCCTCAGTTTTACTGTCCCATACATCTGCTTTGTGTCTGTGTTGTCTGTGCCATCAGTCTGGGCTACAGGCCCTCCTCATAGAGCAGGCACTCCTGCAGGTGAGGACTACGCGTCTGATTTTCTCCTGATGCCCCGTGGCACAGGATTCCCTGCAAGTTCCAGCTGCCCCAGAGGACCACTCACATCTATCCCCTGCTGCACCTGCTTGTTAGGAAAAGTGAAAGTGAAAGTCGCTCAGTCGTGTCTGGTTCTTTGTGACCCCATGGACCATACAGTCCATGGAATTCTCCAGGCCAGAATACGGGAGTGGGTAGCCTATCTGTTCTCCAGAGGATCTTCCCAACCCAGGAATCGAACCAGGGTCTCCTGCATTGCAGGTGGATTCTTTACCAGCTGAGCTACAAGGGAAGCCCTGCTTGTTAGGAAACCCACTCCCTAAACACACTGAGCTGAAACTCCCCGTGCAAGCGGGAAGGAGGAGGAGGGCAGGGCGGGCAGGAGACGGCCAAGCACCCCCGGCCCCCACCGGCCCTCACCTTGCACGAGCAGCAGCACGTGGGACTGAGTGGTGCCCGCGGCGTTGCTGGCGGTGCAGCGGTACTGCCCCGCGTCGGCCAACTCCACGCGGGCGATTCTGACGATGCCTCCGCTCTGCACGATGCCCGGCCGCAGGCGCCCGCCCACTTTGCTCCATGTCACCTGGGGCTTGGGGTCCCCGAGGGCCAGGCACTCGAACTCCACGGCGTGGCCGACCACCACGGACTGCACGGAGGTCCGGATGTTGATGAGTACGGATGGCAGAGCTGGGGAGGATGGCGGTAGATGGGGTGAGGCCGGCTGGCTGAGGCCAGGGCTCGGGGAGACCGCAGACGCCCCCGGGACAGGTGGACACTGCAGCCGAGGCTGCCATCATTGCGCTTGCCTTTTCCTGCGCCCACTTATTAGCACACTCACTTGTTAGCTCTTTTGTTCATTCACTTCCTCGTGGGTGCATCTGCCATCATTTTCACTGGTTTGTCTAAGCACCCACGAACTCCGCGCATCTTCCTTCTCCCCTACTCCTTTGCAAGATTCATAAGCCCCCTTACTCTCTGCTAGTGAAAGTTGCTCCGTCGTATCCGACTCTTTGCGGCCCCCTGGACTATATAGTCCATGAGGTTCTCCAGGCCAGAATACTGGAGTGGGTAGCCTTTCTCTTCTCCAGGGGATCTTCCCAACTCAGGGATCGAACCCAGGTCTCCCGCACTGCAGGTGGATTCTTTACCAGCTGAGCCACCAGGGAGGCCCAGATGCAAGCAAGATACAATCAAAAATTCTCTTTATTTGCACACATTCAAGGGGTTTCTTTGCAGAAGGAAATGGCAACCCACTCCGGTATTCTTGCCTGGAAAATTCCATGGACAAAGGAGCCTGGTGGCTAGTTCATACGGTTGCAAAGGGTTGGACATCAGAGAGTGACTATTACTCACTCAAGGGGCTTCTTGGGGAATATGGTCCCTACGCCTTTCATCTCTATCCCCTGCTTTTAGCAGAAGCCTGAAGCCACACTTCTACCTTGGACAACCAGCTGGGCACTGGCCTGGGCCTGTCCCCATGGTCCCTGGGCCTGGCACACATAGGTTCCTTGGCAATTCTGGTCCAAGTTCTGGATTCTGTGAAGAAACAAGACATCAGTGAATAAAAACAATTGCTGAGAATATTTGGCAGCTGTGTAGGAGTTAAAAGCTGTCAGAGATCAGCACAGGATGTAAATTTCTAGTCTCCCCAGAACCCTGGGAGACAGGGAGGCAGGGTGAATGTCACCACACCCATTTCACACCAAGACCTTCTGGTCTAGAGCTCAAGGTCACACAGGTATCAAGCAGCAGAGCTGCAATCTGGGCCACGTGTATGTATCTGGCCCCAGAGCTGGTTCAACTTGCCTTTAACAACAACACAAACATGGGCCCCTGAGGACTGCAGGCCTTCCCTGTGCTGAGCGCTGTGTTAAGTGCTCTGGGGTCTCGCATAACTCACTGCACGACTGACAGCCCTGAGGCTCAGGGAGGTGAAGTGACTTCTCAAGGCCATCGTTGCATGCTCAGCCCTCCCTGTAGGGCAGGGATTCTAACAGCCCCACTGTGTGCCTTGGGCAGGGGCACCCCACCCCACTCACCGGAGCACCCCATCATGCACGCTGTGGCCGGGAGGCAGCGGACCCCCTTCCTTGAACCAGCGGAGCTGGGTGCCTGGGTCACTGGGCACGACACAGTGGAACTCCACGCTGGCCCCTATGCTCTTGGTCTCCAACTGAGGCGTGACCTGGACTGTGGGTGCAGATCCTGCTGGTGCAGGTGTGGCAGGGAGAGAGCCAGAGGGGCCTGCGGGGACAGGTACGAGGTTGTGAGAGTATGTGTGTGTGTGATATCCCCAATGCTGCGCCAGGACCTGGGAACCCCAAACCTAACATTCAAAGGACGTTCTTCTCCCATTTGCCTCTCTGACCAGGGTAAAAAAACCTGACTCATTCACCTGCTCACTTGTTTAGTCATTTAATCAACACGTATATAAGGGTTCGTGGGGACTTCTCTGGTGGTCCAGTAATGAAGAATCCACCTCCCAAGGCCAGGGACACAGGTTCAACCCCTGGTCAGGGAACTGAGGTTCCATGTGCCGTGGGACAACTAAGCCTGCAAGCCACAGCTGCAGAGCATGGGTCACGACCAGAGAGACAACTGCACGCTGCAACGAGAGGTCCTGTGTGCAGCAATTAAGACCCAGTGCAGCCAAATAAATGCATATGAAAGAAAAAAAGTCTGTGACGTGCTGGACTGTGCTTCACAAGCTCCCGGCCTTCGGGAGGGGTTGGTCTTGGGAAGATTCAGACATTTGAAGGAAGGACAGCAAAGGCTATTCTGACCCTAGTCTAAAACAGGAGGGGGCTTCCCTGGTGGCGCAGGGGGTAGGAATCTGCCTGCCAGCGCAGGGGAAAACGGGTTTGATCCCTGATCTAGGAAGATGCTACTTGCCACTGAGCAACTAAGCCTGGGCACCACAACTACTGAAGCCTGTGCTCTGGAGCCCAGGAGCTGCAACTGCTCAGCCCGCAGACCACAGCTACCAAAGCCCCTGTGCCCCAGAGCCTGTGCTCTGCAACGAGAGAAGTCACTGCATCACGAGAGAGAAGCCCCCACTCGCTGCAACTTGAGAAGGCACTTGCAAAGCAGTGAAGACCCATCACAGCCAGAAATCAATCAATGAATCAATAAGTGAATAAAAATGTACAGAAAATAGGAAGGTCCCAGGTGAAGGCACCTACCTATCCGGTAGGTGAGTGGGTCAAATGCGTATTACCACCATTTACCAAGCGCCTACTACCAGCTCCAGGCTCTACATAGGTGTATCTTTCTAAGTCAGCCTGTGTGCTAGCCTTGTCCTCTGTACTCAACAGGATGAAAACAATGAAACTTGAGGTCCATTGACTTGGCCAAGGTCACACAGCCATCAAGAGATGGAGCTGGGGCATTGAACCCAGGACCCAGGCTGACTCTGGCCTGGGGCTCCCAAGGAGACCACAGAGACGCTGGGTTCCCTGGAAATGTGCTGAGAGCCCGGGCAGCTGGGGTGCTGCCCCAGCACACACTCTTTGTGGTCACCGTGGCATTTACATGGCCTGTTCTGGGTGCTGTGGGTGGACAAGCCAGGAGCTGCTAGGTCCGGACTCGGGCCCTGCCCTGATTGTCCAATCCGGCAGGTGAGGCAGGCTGGGGTACTTATGTAAACCTAGCCTCTGGCAGTGTGAGGTCAATGTCCAGGAGTGGGGCAGGGGACACAGCGGTGAGCGCTACAGGTGCTGAGAAGAGTGAGGCGGGTCTTTCTGGAGGAGGCAGGCCTGCCTCAGGCCTTGGGCAACAGGTGAAAGGCAGGAGTTCCCGCTAGAGTAAGCAAGGGGGGGCTTTGTGCCCCAAGTGAGGTGCCAGCTGTGGGGTAAGTGAAGGGCTCAGACGAGCGCCTGGAGGAAAAACGGACCCCCGTCCTGCCCAGCCCGAGCCGCGGCCGCTCACCTTGGACGAGCACCTGGGCGAAGGCCTCGGCCAAGCCCACCCTGTTGGTGACCTGGCAGCGGTAGCGGCCTGAGTCCTCGGGGGCTGCGGCCTCGAACAGCAGCAGCTCGCCCCTGGCGGTGGCCCCCGCCGGGAGGCGGCCACCCACACGGCTCCACTGGAAGGTCAGCGGGGGCGTCCCGTGAGCCAGGCACTGCAGCTGCACGGCCTCCCCGGCTCGCACCGAGGCGTGCTCCGGGACGGTGGTGGCGTAGGGCGGGCCTGGGGCCGGGGGTGGGGGAGACAAGAGGTCAGGGCGGCAGCTGGTGCTGGGCCCCAGCAACTGGCCAAAGGGACCAGGGAAGCCGAAGGACGCTGAGCCCCGAGGACTGGGATGATGGAGGGCCAAGTCCCAGGTGGGCATGTGCGTGTTAGGGGTGGGCAGGCTCCCGGGGCCTGAGGGGCCTGCGACCCTCCAGATGGGGCTCCCAGGGCTCCGTCCGGGATGGATGTGGAGCCTGGCTGGGGGTGGTGGGGGGCGCTTGGACCTCCATGCGGTGCAGAGAAGGTAGACTGGGGAGGACGGGCCAGGGCCTTACTCTCTACATGCAGGACGACGGTGGCTTCTGCATGCCCGGCTGGGCTGGAGGCGTTGCAGATGTACTGGCCCGAGTCCTGCTGGGCCACCCGCGGGATGATGAGTGTGTTGCCTTCCAGCCGGTGCTGCCAGGGCAGTGGGGAGCGCAGCTTGGACCAGTGGATTGTGGGCTTGGGGCTGCCTGCGGAGTGGAGTGGCAGAGGTTGGTATAGGTTGTCCCCTAGGACTGGCTGGGGGCTGGTGTGGTCAGGAAGGGACCTGGGTGAGCTTGCTCCTTCATGGGGGCCACTAAGCGGGCCCTTCAACCATCGCTGGGTGACTGCCCCCTCCCTGGGCATGACACCGTCTTCGGGTCTCCAAAGATGTCTAAATTCCGGGCCCGCAGCTCTGCCCGCCTCGTGGGCCCGCACCCGTCCGCACCTGTGGCTGAGCAGCGCAGGGTGGCTGTGTGTCCAGCTTCCACAGTCAGCTCGACTTCTTCCACCTGGACCTGGGGGGCCCCTGGGGCCACGGCACCAGTGTCTACAATCACTTCCACTCGCTTCTGCGCCGTGCCCAGTGCATTCTGAGCTAGGCAGACATAGGTGCCCGCATCTGATGGTTTAGCTGATGAAATCTGGAAGAAGCAAGGGCTTTGGTTAGGGGGGCCCTGAGGGGGCGACCTTGGCGGCATCCCCTAGCTTTGGCTTGGTTTTAAACTCTTTTCTCTACTTGTTCATCTGTTTTTAGCTTTCCTATTTGACTGGCTACTTGAGGGCTCACACTCAGGATGTCCCACCAGTCCACGAATTTACTTGTCCATCCAGTCACCCCACCCCTCTGTTCATCCATCCATATACCATCCACCCATCTACCCTCTCATCCATCTACCCACTCATCTACCCATCTGCCTCCCCACCCACCCACCCATCCATCTATCTATCCATCTACTCACCAACCAACCATCCATCCACCCATCTACCTACCCACCCACCCATCCATCTACCCACTCATCCATCCACCTACCTACCCACCCACCCACCCATCCATCCATCCACCCATCTACCTACCTACCCACCCACCCATCTACCCACTCATCCATCCAGCTACCTACCCACCCACTCATCCATCCATCCATGATCTACCCACCCATCTATCCATCCATCGACCCACCCCACCACCCATCCTTCAATCCGTTCTTTCCTCCTTCCCTTTTCTCCACTTCCCTTCTTTCTTTCTGACTGTCTTCCAATCTACCCATCATCTGCCTAACCCTCCCCTTCTCCATCAATTCATCACCCGTCTGGTGACCCACCACTCTCTCCTCCAAGTATATGCTCAAGGATGGGCTCTGACTGGGCCTCAGATCCAGAGAGGAGGCCTCCCTGGCCTCACCTGCAGCACCGTGTGGCTGTCCAGAAGCCCATGCGCCCGCTGCTCCAAGTGGGTGGGGCCACCGATCCGGGTCCAGCGAGCAGAAGAGCGGGGCTCGCCAGCACTGACACACTCCAGGGTGACGTCCTTTCCCAGCTTCACCCGCACAGGGCCCTCGGGGAGCACAGACACCGTGGGGGGCCCTGTCCAGGGGAGCGACACAGCTGATGCACATGCGGGGCCTGCTGGCCACATGCCCTGTCACAGTCCCCTTGTCAGCAGCTGCCAGTGGGCGCTGGTCTCCCCACTGAACCCACGTAGGGACTGAGACTCAGAGAGGGAGAATGCCCAAGAGGGAGGCGAGGGGCAGAGGCGGGAATCGGGGCTGGAAACGGGGAGGCAGAGCCCGTGGGGTCGAAGGCCCTCACCGTGCACACTGAGGTTCACGACACTCTGGGCCACGCCGTAAGCATTGGAGGCCACGCAGCGGTAGGCACCGTGGTTGCTGGGCCGGGCGCCCACGATGGTGATGATGGAGCCATTGGGGCTGATGTGGACGTTGTCTGGCATCAGGGAGGGTACGGTCAGTGAGGGTGTCCTCCTGCCTGGGAGCTGCCAGGAGGCTCACCAGCACCCCGTGCCCCGACCCCTCCGGTCTGGGTATATCCAGCTCATGAGGTCACAGATGGCCGATGAAGATGGAGACACTTCTGGGTCTGGTCCTGTCCCCATCCACATCGGGACACCCAGACCCCAGGGTGAAGGGCTTTACCCAGGGTCACACAGTGAGTTTGGTGCCAGGGTCACCTCCGCCCAGCCTCCAGCGGTGGTCATCGTGCATTCATACTCATCTTCAGCACCCCCTGCACCCGGTCTGGCTCACCTTCCAGCTCCTGGTTCCGAGTCTTCCACTCAAGGCTGATGGGGGCTGCCCCATCATGGATGAGGCACTTGAAGCTGGCATCTTGGCCCTGCTGCACGGTGCTGCTGGGCGGGTCGATGGAGATCACAGGGCTCCTAAGACCTGGGGGGCAGAGGGCTGGGCTGGGCAGGGCTGTGTGGGTTCCAGGGTCTCCCCGCCTCCCCTGGCCTGTGGCGTTTGCCTCACTCACGGTAGGAGGACCCTGCGCTGGGTGGAACAGTGATGGTGAAGGAGGCTTCCTGCTCAGACCCTGAGCCGCCAACCACGCGGCACACGTATTCTCCAGAGTCAGTCTGGGAGACGTGGTGGAGCCGTAGCCGGGAGCCGTGGGTCTGTCGGAATGAGGAGGGGTGGCCGTCATGCCAAAGCACTCGGGACAGGGCAAGCCCCCGAGCCCAGCCGGGCCAGTGTGTAAAGAGTTCTCCCTTGGGTCTCAGGAGCTCAGAGCTCCAGCTGAGGGTGGTTCACAGACGCCTACAAGCCCAACATATCCCCTTTGCAGAGGGGGAAACTGGCTTAGGAGATGATTCAGCAGCAGAGCCAGGAGAAGAACCCAGGTCTCTTGACTGTCCAGCTGGTGACAACTCTTTGCACTAAGGTATTTGATCTCCTGCGGTCCCCAGGCAGGCCGGGGTTTGTACAGAGAAGGTCGGGGAGGCAAAAGGTAACTGCAGGTCCAACCTGGCCCGCTCTGGATTCCTCCCCATCCAGGGCCCCCATACCTGGTGCCGGGCAGGCAGGCTGCCCCCGCGCTTGTGCCACGTGACCTGGGCGTGGGCCTGCCCTGGGACCACACAGTTCAGATCGAGGGTCTGCCCTTCAGTCACGTGGGAGGAGGAGGCCTCGATGTGGATGGGCTGGGCGAGTCCCGGGGCTGCGGACACAATGGGCGATGGGTGAGAAAGCCAAGGCTCTGGGGGTGCAGGCAGATGCTGAAGGCAGGGGGCAGTGGGCGCCAGCTGGTGCTCCTTGGAGGTGCGCTTGCTTCAGAGCAGCTGGCATGGCTGAGGGCCGCTGACTTAATAAGAGTCTCGGTCCCCTGGGGGCCGGGGTGCCACGTGAGACCTTGGTCCCCAGTGGCTGGGGACCTTCCTGGATTCAAGGGCTAGAGTAGGAGGAACAAGGCCAGGAAGGGGCCCCAAG
Organism: Oryx dammah; assembly: GCF_014754425.2. Taxonomy (NCBI): domain Eukaryota; kingdom Metazoa; phylum Chordata; class Mammalia; order Artiodactyla; family Bovidae; genus Oryx; species Oryx dammah. Next base: position 5,092,593 of record NW_024070211.1, read on the forward strand.
CCTGCGCCCCAGCACCACCCGCGGCTCCTGTCGCTCACCAGGAATGGGACTTGGGCTGGAAGCCTCGATGTTGACCAGGACGGAAGCCTCTAGGGTGCCTGAGCTGCCGGACACTTGGCAGGAGTATTCGCCAGAGTCGGCGGGGGACACGTGGTTCAGCCTCAGCAGCGGGCCGTGGACCTGGCAAGGGTGGGGAGAGTGAACTTGGCGGCGGGGGGGGGGTGCTGGTGGCCCAGTCCTGACACCCGTCCCACAGAACCGCCACGGGCCACGCGGAGGCGGTCTCCTGCCAAAGGCGACCCCTGCTGACATTAGACGCTGCAGAGGATGTCTACTATGACATTTTTCCTGGCAGGAGAAAGCAGTGTCTTGAGTAAGAGTGTCCTTTTCTGTTTCTTTGTTTTTGTTTTTTAAAATTTTGGCCGTACTCTGCAGCATGTTGGATCTTAGTTCCCCAGCCAGGGGTTGAACCCATTCCCCCTGCATTGGAGTCTTAACCACTGGGGAAGTCCAAGAGGTGTCCTTTCCTAATTCATGCCAAGGTTCTGGGCAGCCCTTGATATGAAGGCTTTAGCCCAACCATGTTCAGCTTGCCCTTGACCCCCTGACTCCTGAAGCCTTGAATGCACGGGGGCCACCTTCCCTCCTGGGCAGGGGGCAGAGCAGGGAGGGGATGCCTGCACCCTGCTTTCTCCAGACTCCATACCTGGTGCCGAGCAGGGAGGCTGCCTCCACGCCTGTGCCAGGTGACCTGGGCATGGGCCTGGCCAGGCACCACGCATTTCAGATCCAGGGTCTGCCCTTCGGCCACGTGGGAAGAGGAGGTCTCGATGCGGATGGGTGGGGCTCCGCCCGGGGCTGGCCCACAGGAAGAAGTCAGTGAGCTGGGGCTCTGTGCACCCTCAGCCCCTGCCCCTGGGTGCCCAAGTATTCAGAGGCTATGCAAACGACAGTCCTGATTGCCCCCCTTCCCGCTCCCCTGAGGCCTGGAACAGCTGGGTTAGCCAGGGGCACAGAGGCGCCTCAATTCTCTAGACGATGGCCCAGCATCTCCCGAGTTCACATCATCGCTGGTGGCCGGGGCGAGGGGCTGGGGCCCTCCACACGGATCACTAATGTTTCCCGGACTTGTATACTATGTGGCTAAGAACCCAGACTCTAGAGCCACACTGCCTGAGTTCAAAACCCAGCCCTGCCATTTATCAGTTGTGGAACCTTTGGAAAGCTATTAAAAAAAAAAACTAAACTAGACGAACAAACAAACAAACAAACAAAAAAACCTTTCCATGAGTCAGTTTCCCCATCTGTAAAACAGACAGAGCCATCATACCAACCTCAAACGTTTACTGTGAGGGTAGAATGAGTTCCTATGTGTAAGTATACCAGGGCCCACCACCTAATAAGCGTGTATCATGTTCATTACTTAGCAGCTCAGGTACTATTATCATGAATCCTCTTACAGCCACATGCTGCCTGTGCGGTTAATTCCTTTCCATTTTCCTTTTTAAGTGAGTCACTGAAGATGACCCTTAAATACACAGCCCCATTATGGGCAATGATTTCTGTGCAATTATAACAGGTCTGACGTGTTGCTGTTTTTTGTCTAGTATACCACCATTGATATAAAAGATTTTTATCAGGGTGCCACTTAAAATCACCCTCTCTGACCCCAGAGGTGCAAGTTGCAGCCTTTTAAGGAACGCGTGTCATTGTTGCAAGGGCTCTACCAGCCCCACTTGACCGATGCAGAAAGGGACACACACGAGTCCCTTGGGCAACATTTCTGAGTGTGGACAGAGTGCTGGGGCTCGAGCCCCACGAGCCAGACTCTTAGCTCCCTGTTCTCAGTCCCCTGGGGACAAAACCCATTCGCTCTGGCTCCCGACCTTGGTCCCCTCCTCTCCTCCCTCCTCCAGCCTCCCAGCCCCACCGCAGGGATCCTCACCGGGGACGACAACGGTGCCAGAGCCAGAAGCTTCAATGGTGACCAGGACAGAGGCCTCCAGGGGCCCAGAGCCGAGGGCCACACGACACACATACTCGCCCGAGTCGGCCGGGGACACCCGGTGCAGCCGCAGCCGTGAGCCGTGGGTCTGAGGGGCACGACGTGGGAGAGAAGCAGAAGTGAGGCGGTGTGGAGGATCAGCCCTTGGAGGCTGGGGCCCAGGGTTCAGCCTCTGACCCAGGCAGGCCCCGCGTCCCACGGGGGCCTCCCAGGTCTCCTTCCCGGGCAGGGTGTGGGAACAGGCCCCAACTCAGGGCACCCACGTCCAGCAGCCCTCTTACTAGGTCCTGACCCCACTCACGCCCCCACCTGGTGGTGAGCTGGCAGGCTGCCTCCACGCCTGTGCCACGTGACCTGTGCGTGGGCCTGGCCAGGGACCACGCAGTTCAGATCCAGGGTCTGCCCTTCAGCCACGTGGGAAGACGACGACTCGATCCTGATGGGCATGGTCCCGCCAGGGCCTGGGGGCGCAGAGACAGAGAGCCGGGGCTTTGGTCCTAAGTCGTGTTTGGGAGTCTCAACTGCAGAAACTCCCACTGCCCCCCAGGTAGGAACACCAGCTAACACTTATTACGCACTTACAGGATGCCAGGCACTGTTCTAAGTGCTTTTTGTGCATTATTAACTCATGTCAGCCTCACAGAATTCACCGACTTCCTGCGATGATGGGAGTGTTTACCACGCACTAGGCCCACTGATGTAGTAGCAGCTACCAGCCAGTGCAGCTCCTGTGCCCTTGGTTATTGAAACATGAAGGCCGAGCGTGGCTAGTGGCCACTGTACGGGACAGCTCTCTGAGGCGGAAATGACCCATATCCCTGCTTCACTGATGAGGGTACTGAAGCCGAGAGGGGAGTCTCTCCCTCAAGGTCCTCAGTGGTGCTGGCAGGATGTGAACCCAGGCTTCTTTCCGGGGAGCCCTCGTCCTGGCCCACCATCTCGTCTGAGTGCCCTGACTACACTGCCTTTCCTCCCCAGGAAATACGGGTACCAGCATTTCCCACTCCCTTCCTGGGTCACTCACTGGACTCACCAGAGGGGCCACCAGTGCCGGGGGAGACTGAGACCACAATGGAGGCCTCCAGGGCATCGATGTTGTTGTTGGCCCGGCACACATACTCGCCCGAATCTGCCACGGACATCTGGTGCAGCCTTAGATGGGAGCCGTGGGCCTGGGGGTGCAGAGATGGAGGGGGTTGAGGGGCTGAGGGGTCACCGGCTGGCTCAGGCCTCCTCCATCAGACCGACTGAGGCCACCCTGTCTTGCCCCAGCAGGAGGAAGGACCAGCAGCTAACACTTTGGGCCGCTTGCCCCGGGGGCGGTCCTCGAGCTGCCCACCCCACGGCCGGGCTCCACTCTGTACCTGGTGTCGAGCGGGAAGGCTGCCCCCACGCTTGTACCATGTGATGGTGGCCTGGGGCTGCCCAGCGACCACGCAGTTCAGATCCAGGGTCTGCCCTTCGACCACCGTGGGGGATGAGGACTCGATCCTGATTGGCGGGGAGACACTGGGCACTGGGGACCGAGAGGAATGGGCCACACAGCTGGAGTTAGCCGGCAGTGACCAGTGCCAGGACCTCACTGCCTCCCCCGGCACCCACTCGCCTGACCCCCTGCCCTCGGCAGTGCTCACCGTGGGAGGAGTCACTGCCCTGGATGGTGACGATGAGCGAGGTCTCCTGGGAGCCTGCACCGTTACTGACGTGACACACATACTCGCCCGAGTCTGCGGGTGTCACCTGGGGGATCCGAAGCCTGGAGCCCACGATCTAAGGTGGAGCAGATACCAGTGGGTTGGGGCGCGGCCTGGAGCAGGTTCCCGGGGAAGGGCCAGGAGTAAGCAAATCACAGAATGTTCTGTACAGACTCATGCAGGCCAGTGGGACTCCTCTCTGTGTCCCCAGCACTGGCCAGGGCCCCTCCAGCAAGAATGCTCGCTGTGTGTTGAATGACCGAGTGAGCACAGAGGGGGCTCTGCGGAGCTCTCCCGGTTCCGTGCGGGCCGGCCCCGCCCCGCGTCGTGGACCCTCCCCCCTCGCTGGCTCCATACCTGGTGCCGGCTTGGGAGGCTGCCTCCACGCTTGTACCAGGTGATGGTATGAGGGGCTTGGCTGGCCACCAGGCAGTTGAGGTCCAGCGTGCGCCCGTTGGCCAGGGAGTCAGAGGAGGACTCGATGCGGACGGGGTACACCACGTTCTGGTCTGGGAGCGGGGAGGGAGGGGAGTCAGGGTATGGGAACCAGCGAGGGCAGAGCGGCCCCTCCCAGCCTGTTTCCGGTGGCCGTGAGACACTCACAGCGGATGGGGCCGCGGCGCTGCTGGATGGTGACGAGGACTGAGGCTTCCTGGGTGCCTGAGCTGCTGACCACGCGGCACACGTACTCCCCAGAGTCCGCTGGCGTCATCTGGGGCAGCCGCAGCCTGGAGCCATGCACCTGGGAGGCCGGGTGGGTTCAGAGCTGCACTTGGGGCTCACAGTTCAGCCTCCCTTCCCGGCCTCCCTACCCAGCCTGATAAAGCCTGAGGGAAGCTCTTCTGGGGAGAACCAGCATTCAGGACCCTTCAGCTCCTTTGACGGGGTTTTGGGACTGGGTCTAACGGGAGGAAGTAGAGGATCAGCATTTGTGGATGTCCGATGGAGCAGGTGGATTCCCTAATGGTTGAGTTGGTAAAGAATCCGCCTGCAATGCAGGAGACCCTGGTTCGATTCCTGGGTTGGGAAGATCCACTGGAGAAGGGATAGGCTACCCACTCCAGTATTCTTGGGCTTCCCTTGTGGCTCAGCTGGTAAAGAATCCGCCTGCAGTGTGGGAGACCTGGGTTCGATCCCTGGATTGGGAAGATCCCCTGGAGAAGGGAAAGGCTACCCACTCTAGTATTCTGGTCACAGTCCATGGGGTTGCAAAGAGTCAGACACAACTGAGAAACTTTCACTTTCACTATGGAGCAGGTGAGCTAGGCAGTGTGAGCCCATTTGACAGATGAGGACACTGAGGCTCGGGGAAGTCAAAGGACTGGCCAGGCGAGATGGCAGAGCAATATCCGAACTCAAAGCTCCTCAGTCTCAAGGGTCCTTCAGGCCCCCCTCCCCACTTAGCTCCCCGCCTCCTACCTGGTGCTGGGAGGGAAGGCTACCCCCACGCTTGTGCCACGTGACCTGGGCGTGGGGCTGCCCAGAAACCAGGCAGTTCAGATCCAGGGTCTGTCCTTCAGCCACGTGTGAGGAGGATGACTCGATCCGGACTGGGGGGGTGACCCCCAGCACTGGGGACAGAGGGCAGAGAGTGAATCCCCAGCTCGGAGGAGGTGGGGAGGGGAGGGTGTGAGTGGAGGTAGGGTCTGCTGGTCTCTGGGGTCCTGCCTTTGCTGGAGTGGGAGCCTACCCCCCCGAACCCCCACACCACTCACCAGGCACAGAGTCTGCAGGCTCAATCCTGACCAGGACAGAGGACTCCAGGGGCACTGAACCGACCACCACTCGGCACACGTACTCGCCTGAGTCGGCTGGAGACACCTGGTACAGTCTCAGGAGCGAGCCATGGGTCTGGCCAGAATGGAGGTGGGGTCAGAGGAGGCCCTCTCGGGATCCTCGCACTGATCACCTGCAGCCCTGCCTCAATCTGAGCCTGAGAACTGACTTTTAACTCCATCTTGCTCAGAGGTGGAGAAGTGGCTGCCTCATCCCAGGACCAGGTGTGGTCAGCAGAAGCCATGGGGAACTGAGCAAACACTAGCAGCACACTCCATCAACTTTTGGACACATTTAAAATAAAAAAAGTAGGATGGAGCTGGTAACATGCATACTACTTTTGCTTTATTATTATTTTTGGGTGTCACCGTGTGGCCTATGGAATCCTAGCTCTCCAACCAGGACTGAAACCAGGCTGTTGGCAGTGAAAACACAGAGTCCCAACCACTGGACCACCAGGGAATTCCCTAGACACTTCTAAATGCCTCTGAAATCAATATGCATATAATAGCGAATTACAATTACAAATGGCAGGGTTTTCTTCTTCTTTTTTTTTTTTTTAACCTCAGAGGTACATAAAATTGCAGTGCCTCTTACAATCAGCAGCATCCTAAATTCTATAAAATATATCAGTACTAACAGCTAATGACATTACAGTAATAACAGCTCGTAGAACTTTCAGTGAGCCAGAACTCTGAGCACTTTGCATGCAAATTAGTTCACTTCCTCCTTAAGATAACTCTGTAAGGTTGGTACGGTCATTACCGTTTTACAGATGCTGAAAATATGCTACAGAGAGATTAAGCGATTTGCCCAAACGACTAGGTGGGGGAAGCGACAGTCACACTCATACTTGGGCTGACCGGTCAGAGCGTCTGGGTTCTGAGCATTGCATCACACACCTGTGCAAGGGGTCCAGGGCCTCTCTGTCTCAGAGGAGCCTCCTGCTCTCCTACCCCTGACCTCCACTCCCCAGGGGCCTCCCTCCCATCCCCTTCTCGGCCTGTCCATCCTCCAGTCCTGTACCTGGTGCCGGGCGGGCAGGCTGCCCCCGCGCTTATGCCATGTGACCTGGGCGTGGGCCTGCCCAGGGACCACGCAGTTTAGATCCAGGGTCTGCCCTTCGGCCACATGGGAGGAAGAGGGCTCGATGCGGATGGGCTGGGTGCCACCAGGAGCTGGGGGAGCAGACGGTCACTCGGTCAGTCCAGGCCTCTGGAGCGGCCCTGGCCTTTCCCTCTTTTCTCTCCCAGCCCAGGCCGGCTGGCCCCACTCACGGTAGGCGAAGCTGGCACCCTGGGTCTTGGTGACCGTGACTGTGATGGAGGCCTCCACGCCGTTGCTGGCCCTGCAGACATACTCGCCTGCGTCCGCTGGGGAGGCCTGGAAGACGTACAAGCGGGAGCCACGCACCTGGACAGACGCGGGCGGGGGTGTGAGTGGGGGGCTTCCCAGAGCCTGGGGGCGTCCCGTACCCTGTTCCTCTGGGCTCAGCTCCCTCCACACCCTCTGCTGCGTAGCCCTGGCTGGCCCCTTCCCACCTTTCTGCCTCTGGGTACCTGGTGCCGGGCCGGGAGGGTGCCCCCACGTTTGTACCACGTGACCGGGGCATGGGCCTGGCCCGCCACCACGCAGTTCAGGTCCAGGGTCTGCCCCTCGGCCACTGTGGGGGATGAGGACTCGATCCTGACGGGCGGGACGGGTCTTGGGGCTGCGGGGAGAGGGGGCGGGTCGTAGATGCCTCCCAGGACAGACAGCAAGAACCGTCCACCCTGGAGCCGGCTCGGCCTGGTAGGTTTAGAGTTAGAGGCCTCCTGGGCTTGAGGTCCTCAGCAAAGCAGCCTTGGGGAGGGGGCTAGGGCAAGAACCCAGGCTTACAGAGGGGCGTGAGGAAGAGGGAGGGAGGGATGAGGATAACTGAGGCTGGGAGAGAGGCAGGGGTGGGGATGCACGTGAGTGGGCCAGACGGAACAGTGATGTGAAGATGGCGGGTTATTAAGGAATGTGGAGGCCGCCTGGGCTGGGCCCCGTGGCCAGCCCCGGCGTGGGCCTCCCAGCCCCGATCTCCACATCAGCAACAGAAGTCATGAGCCCTTGGGAAGGCCCTCGGGCCCCTGCCAGCCTGTTACTGACTGTCCACTCACCGGGGATGGTGCCGGCATCGGAGGCCTCGATGGAGACCAGGACGGAAGTCTCAAGGGGCCCAGAGCCCAGGACCACACGGCACACGTACTCTCCCGAGTCGGCTGGGGACACCTGGTGCAGCCGCAGCAGCGAGCCGTGGGTCTGAACACAACCAGGGAGGGTCAGGAGGGGGCTGGAGCCGCTCCGTCCAGCCCCTCCTGCAGGCTGGCCCTGGGCCGGCGGGGGGCAGTGGGCTGCTTTACCTGGTGCCGGGCGGGGAGGCTGCCGCCACGTTTGTACCACGTGACCTGGGCGTGGGCCTGCCCGGGGACCACGCAGTTCAGATCCAGCGTCTGCCCTTCGGCCACGTGAGAGGAGGAGGGCTCGATGCGGATGGGCTGGGTACCGCCTGGAGCTGGGGCTCCGCCGGGAGCTGGGGCGCAGAGGAGCTGGTCAGTGCCCAGGGCTCCTGAGCTCCCCCTTCCCTACCCTGCAGCCCTGGGGTCTGACCAGGCCTGAGCTCAGGAGGACGGATGGGAGGCCTGGGGGCTGGGACCACACTGGCAGGGCCAGCTGGACCCTTCTTGCCCCTCTCTGACCTTCAACCTACCGTTCCAGTCCCATCTGCCTGCCCACCTAGACCTTGGCCCGTGACGAGCTGCTCTGGCTTGCAGGGAACCAGAGTCCTTTAGCACCCTGGGTGGAGTGGGCCACAGGCTGCCGACGATCGCTCCCCAGCCCTTTCTTCAGAGTGTGTGCTGTGCACTCGCAGTGTGCTAGGGGGTGCTGTCCCCATTTCACACGTGAGCCCGAGCCCCCCAGAGGCACAGTAACCAGTCCAAGGCTGGCTGAACCAGGACTGCCGGGATTCGAACCCAGGTCAACCTGACTCCCAGCTCAGAGCTCAACTCTGACTCTGCTGCCTCCTGCCGACTTCCAGAAGCAGTACCCTCCCCATGGGGGTCTCTGTAAGTCAGGTCAACCTGTCTCCACCCTCAGACCCCTCATCTCTCCTCGCGGGGAAGGAGGGGATCGGAGCCTGCCGGGAGCGCCTCTTCCTGTCTGGATAGCACCGAAGAGACCCCGGGGCGCCATCCTCGGGAACACAGGGGAGGCTGGAGGGCTCAGCCCTCGCCCAGCCCCTCCGCTCCTCACCTGGGGTGTAGCCGGGGCCCGGATGGCGGCTGTGGAGGACAGAGACGATGATGGAGGCCTCCTTGGGGCCTGAATCATTCTCCACTCGGCACACATATTCTCCAGAATCGGCTGGTGAAACCTGGGGCAGACGCAGCCGGGAGCCATGCACCTGGGCCAGGTAAGGACAGAGGTTTGCGAGGATGCTCCCATCCTCGCAAACCCAGGGCTCTGGTTGCCACACCCTCTGCACCTGGCTCCGCCCAGGATTGCCCCACAAAGTGGGCTGCAGAGAGAGGGGAATAAGGGCGGGCCTTGCTAGTGCAGAGAGCCTCTGGGGGCATGGTGGACCACTCCCCGGGGGCTCCCGCCACGGGGCTCAGGGACCCTCATACCTGGGCGTGGGGAGGCAGGCTGCCCCCTCGCTTGTACCATGTGATCTGGCTGTGGGCCAGCCCTGCCACCACGCAGTTGAGGTCCAGGGTCTGTCCTTCGGTCACAGAAGGTGAAGAGGACTCAATCCTGACCGGTGGGGTGGTGGCACCTAAGATGGGAGGCGGGGTTGGTGGTGGAGTGAGGCAAACTCGGGGGAGCCCAGGCTCCCGACTCCTCCAAGCCTCTGGAGGCCCCGCACCTGGAAGGACGACCACTTGAATCCGGGCCTGGGCGGTGCCTGCGGGGCTGGTGGCCACACAGAGGTAGAAGCCGGCATCGGCGGCCGTGATGGCAGGGATGAGCAGCGTGGCAATGTCTGTGCGCTCTGCGCGGGCCTGCCATACAGGGAGAAGGGGTCAAAGGCAGCCTGGCATGGGCTGGCAAGGGAGGGCAGGCAGAGGCGTACAGGCCAGCTCAGAGCCAGGATCAGGGCCCCAGGTGGGCACCCAGGCAGCAAAGCAGAAGGCTGACAGCTGCCCCCCTGCCAGGATGCCCAGAGCAGGAATTCTGAGCAGGGCACCCTCTTGGAACTGGAGGAAACTGGAGGAGGAGCGGGGAGGGGCAGAGGGCAGGTGCTGGGACTCAGCTGAGCTGGCCGGGCAGGTACCCTCACCTGTGGGGGGAGGCTGCCCCCTTCCTTCCTCCAGGTGATGGTGGCACTGGGCACCCCCGCGGCCCTGCAGTACAGCCTGACGGTGCGGCCTTCGTGTACCTGGGTCCTCTCTGGGCTCACCTGGACCCTGGGCCCACTGCCCCCTGAAGACAGAGCTCTGTGAGAACACCTCCCCAGGGCTGCCAGGGCCGCCCCCCGCCCTCCGCGCTCAGCCCGGTCCTCTCACCGTGCACGTGGAGCACGGCCCTGGCCACGTGCTGCCCGGCGCTGCTGTGCGCACGGCACAGGTACTGGCCTTGATCCGAGGCCTCAACGGCTGGCAGGCGCAGGATGCCACGATGCACCTGGGCTTTCTGAGGGAGCTGGCCACCAGGGCCCCCTGACAGCGGGGAGGTGGGGTCAGTACCCACTGGGATGGGCATTGCTGGGCCCCCCCACGCCGTGCGCCGAGAGGTTGAGGTCCACCTCCTAGCGTCCCACCCCCTGGCACCCCCCCCCCATATCCAGGAGAGCCAGGCTTTGACAGTTGTACCTGCCACAGCCTCACCTGTCCACTCAAGGCTGGGCGTGGGGTGCCCCGTGGCACTGCAGCGGAACTCGGCCATCTGGCCTGGCTGCACTGTGAGCTGCGGCGGGTGGATGGAGACCACGGGGGCGGACGGTGTGGCCGAGGCTGAGGAGCGAGGAGACAGCGTGTGCGGTCAGGGAGGGGCGGGACCCGTGCCGACAGCCTCCTTGCTGCTCCCTTTGCTTCCACGCCAGCCCTTCATGGCCATTTGGCCACACAGCAGGCAGAGGGAGTCTCTAAATTGTCAGTCAGTGGGAGAGATTTCCCTGGTGGTGCGGGGGTTAGGACTCTGCACTTTCACTGCTGAGGCTGTGGGTTCGATCCCTGGTCGAGGAACTAAGATCCCCACATGCCTCTTGGCCCAAAAAAACCAATACCCAAACATAAAACAGAAGCAGTATTGTAACAAATTCAATAAAGACTTCAAAAAAATGTTAGAAGAAATAAATGTCATTGGCGGTGGGGGTGGGGGGAACTTCCTTGGCAATCCAGTGGTTAGGAGTCTTCCCTTTCACTGCTGAGGGTGTGGGTTCGATCCCCAGTCAGGGAACTAAGATCCCACAAGCTGTACATGCGGCCAAAAAATAAAAATAAAAAATGTCAATGGGATCTTGTTACTTGCCCACTGATGGCCTGTTCGTGGCTTTCAGAACAAAAACATCTGAATCCCCTGCTGTGTCTCACTGAGTGCACTCATCTCTGCCCATATCTTCAGGTTCCTCACCCACCCTTCCACGCTGGCCTCGCCTTCCCTCAAAGAGCACGCTCCTGCCTCAGCGCCCTTGCACATGCTGCTTCTGCTGTCAGCTCTTGCATGGCTGAACACCTTCTCTTCCCTTCAGGTCTCAGCTGAGATGTCAGTTCCTCCAGGGGGCTGTCCCTGACCACCCCATGTAAGGGCTCTCACCTCAGGCCCACCCCGAGCCTCACTTTCCTTTCACTCCATTCACATCCCAGCACCAGTGTGATTTTGTTGTTTGTCCACTGTTTCCAGACTCAGTGTCTCCCCACAGAACACGGAGGGCGGGAGGGCAGAGATACTGCTTGTCTAACCCCCCAACCCCATTTCTTCTGAGTCTAGGACCTGCCATACTTCCAGTTCAGAAGCTGTCAGCTGAATGGAGAGACGCTCACTGGTCCTGGAGAGTGTGGAGGAAGGGGCAGGGTGGGGTGGGTCGGGCACGGGCATGAACGGTGTACCTTGCACGTGCAGCGTGGCTGTGCCCTGGTCCATGGCGAACATATTGGAGCCGGTGCACACGTACGTGCCCGCGTCACTGGGCTGTACGTCGCGAATGGTCAGGATACCATTGAAATCCATGGCGCGGCTTGGCAGTTTCCCGTTATGCAGGCGGGTCCACACCAGGGTATAAGCCGGAGACTGCAGGTGGGGGAGGCCAGGGAGATGGGCGTGGGGCTCAGAGACCCCAGGAGACAGACCCTCGCCAATGCCCACTCGCTGCCCTGCCCACCTTGCTCTTGGCCGTGCAGATGAAGGTGACGTCGGCTCCGGGGCGCACGCTCTGGCTGCGTTGCTCCTCCACCGTGACCGTGATGGGTTTGCCGGGAGCCTCTGTTGGGGCGGGAGTTTCCCCAGGGAGCTGGGTGCTGGCCAGGCCCCTGTCCTGGGTCCACTTTCCCTCTCTCTCTCTCCATCACCTCAGTCTGGCTTAGCTTCCATTCCACTCCCTGACACCTCCTTCCCTCCTCCTGGCTCAAACCCATCATCTCCCTTCTCCCTGCGGGCACCGAGCACCCATCAGGCTGTGGCCAGAGAATATCCCACAGAGCTCCCCTTGGCTCCGGTTCATCAACAGACCACATATGAGCGCTCGACAATTCACACTTCATCCTCTCTCTGGTATGAGTAACAACCATTTCACACCTCCTCCCAACTTCTCCACCCTCCAGAGTCCTCCTTCCACTTCCGTGGCTTCAACTCAACTTCTGGAGAGAACTGAAATGACTAGTCAGGAATTTTCCACGATCCCCAATCTCCCCACCTCCCTCCTCCCTGTCCCTGAAGGGCGAGCCTTCTCCCCACCTCTAGCCCACCCTCCACTCCCTTTCCTGAGTGCTGGAGCCCCTCTGGAGGACCCCCTCCCCCAGCTGTGCCCTCTCTGGCTTCCTCCCCGTGGGATCATCCCACTCCACAGACAAATGTGTTCTAGAATTTTCCATATCTGAAAATGACCCCCTGACCCCACACGCGCCCCCCCCCAACCCCCGCCCAGCTCCTGCCCTACTTCTTGCCCTCTGTTCAAAGGCAAGGCTCTTGAAGCAGTCGTCTACACTGGTTGCCTCCCAAATCCCTTCTTTGCCCCACTCCAATACGTCTTCTCCCCCTTCTCTTCACTGCAAACCGCTCCTGTCAAAGCATCAACTCAGGGTTATTTCTCTGCTTGGAGCTGACCTCCTGGGAGCTTCTGGCGAGGGCTACTCTCTCCAGGAAGCCGTTTCCCCCCCTCCCCCAGCCTCCTCCTGTCTGCGGGCTGTGCCTACTTGCTCTCTCCTCTACCTGACAAGCTCAAGTTGGGGCTCCCTAGGGCTCTGTCCTGGGTGACACCTTGCCGCACCCCTGTACCCACAGTTCCCAATTCATTTCTCTGCCCAGGGCCTCTTTCCTGAGCTCTAGATTCACAGCTCCAAAATGCCCACCTCATGTACACACTGCAGTGTTTCCCCAAACACCTCAAACTTTTAACAGGGCTAAAACCAAACTCGTGGTTCCCCGGGACCTGCTGGTGGCAGGGGTTGCACACGCCCTGGCGTCCCGTGCACACGCCCTGGCACAGTCACTTCTGCGCCCGCCTGCCTGAATTCTGCAGCAGCTGCGTTTCTTTGTAGGAGGGTTTCTCAGGTCCCTGTGCCTGCCCACAGGGTGAGACAGAATGCAGCGACCTCAGTGCTCCTGGAACAGGCCCCAGTCAGTGACTGACGGGAGCTGGTGCACACATACCCCAGCTCCCTTGGCTCTGGAACAGTGGGTGGGCGCTGGGGCACGGTGGGGGGACTCCAAGGAGCTGGCTTTACTCTGGAGCTCCCCGGTGCTGTGCCAGCTGTGTTCAGCAACACCTGCTCTAGGTGGTAACGTGCTCAGTGACGACACGCGCTTTCTTGGGTGCCCTCTCTTCTCAGTTTCATTTCATTTCCCAAATAAACTACACGCACACAAATCTTTGTCTCAGTCTCTGCTTTTGGGGGCAGCCCGAATGAAGAAACTCTGCTGTTGGAGCCTCTCTCATCTTGGTAAATGGTGCCCTGTGTGCCCAGCTGCTGGAATCCAGACCCTTGGGCATCTTCCTAGACTCTTCCTCTCTCTCAGTATCAAGTCCTGCCAGTTCTGCCTGTATGAGTTCTACCATCTTGACACCATCATCTCTTCCCATCTTTCTGGCCAGTGTCCTCAGCCAGGAAACCAGTGTCCCCCTCTGGCAGATGAATGCACCAGCGGCTTGGGTCTGTAGTGTGCAGCCCGGCCCAGGACAGGCAGTGCTGGGGACAGGGGACAAGGAACTCACCAGTGACCAGCAGCTCTGCCCGGCTGGTGTTGGCATGATGGAGATTCCGACAGGTGCAAATGTAGACTCCAGCATCCGAGGGCTGGACGCTGGGGAAGTGCAGCTCCGAGCCTGGTGGCAAGGTGGGGGGCGGGGGCTCATCAGTGAAGATGCAACCCTTCACCGGCCCAGTCCTGCGTGCAGGTCCCTACAGGATCTCAGTAGGGTAGACGCAGGCCTGTGTCTCCCCGTCCACCTGGGTGGCCGAAGGGCCTGGGGCCATGCGTACCTTGATGTCGCTGCTGGGTGCTGCTGGGCAAGGGCCGCCCATCTTCACGAGACCAGTAGAAGTAGTGGGGTGGGCTCCCACTGACCTGGCACCGCAGGGAGTGGGGGCCACCTTGGGGTACTACGCTCCGAGCTGGATGGACCTGCACCACCAGCGGGGCTTGGTCTGCTGGGAGAGGGACAGGGGAGGCCACTCAGGCAGGAGGCCCCCAGCAGGCACCACTGTCCCAAATCTCCCTGCCCTCCCAAAGACTGGCACACCCTGCCCTCACCCTGCTCCCCAGACCGAGTATCTCTCAGACACCCGGGGTCCCCTGCCATGCCCATCACCTTTGACCCAAGACCACAGTCCCACTTACCCTGTGGCAGGCACCGCCCCCCTGGCACATTGGGATTACCCACATATCCTGGGGCACACCTGTAAGGAGGGACAAGGACAGGCTGTGCCAGGCCTCAGGGGACCCAGTGCCTCCTGGCCAACCTGGGGAGCCAGCTCTCTGCCCACTACAGGGTGAGGAGGCTCAGAGCTCAGGAAAGATTTTCAGAGACCAAAAAGGCCCCAGTGCAGAGCCTCTGTGCTGAGAAAATGGAGCCGGGGTGGGGGTGGGGCGAAAGGTCAGCAGGTTGGATTCAGGGAAATATTCATTCAACAACATTTATGTCCATGGGGTCACAAAGAGTTGGACACGACTGAGTGACACACACACACACACATGCACACACACACACACACACACACACACACGCTAAGCAATGTTACGGATGCACAAGAGCAAACATGATAAAATCCTTGCTCTTAAGGAACCACATAAATGAGAGTGAGGGACATGTATGGGGGCTGGAGGGGCATGGTGGGAGAGGGGCACTCGTCCAGCCCTGAGAATCAGGATGCTTCCCAGAGGACAAGACTCCTGAGCTGTTCTATTCCCTTGGAGCAGACTGTTAGCCAGCAGAGAACTTATCCCCGTTCGTAACTATTTAGTTGCAGGACTGCCCACTATCTTGTCTCCGATTACAGTCAGGAGACTCTATAAGGGTTGGGACTGAATCTGTTTTGCTCATCGCTTTGTTTCTAACACGTTTCTACACTGCACGGCACACAGTAGAGTCTCAATAAAAACGCACTGAACAATGGAATACAGCTGAGCCTTGAAGGCCAAACAGGAGTTAGCCAGGATGGGGGCGGGGGTCAGTATCGTGGATGGAGAATGATCCATGAAGAGCAAAACAGTACATCTAAAGAACTGAACATGAAGAAGCCAAGGAGGGACACCCAGCTAGAGTATAGAGTTAGGTGTCAGAAGTGGGATGAGCCTGGTGAATGACAAAGCTACTACCTAAGGAGCTTGGGCTGGCCCCAAGGGCACCAGGGAATCTTGGCAGGGTTTCGGGCAGGGGAGGGACATGATCCTGGTAGGGACCTTTCTGAGCAGCATCATCAAGGACTCTCAGCTAGGAGTCTACCCCCCGACCCCGCTCCCTGCATCCCTCCTGCAGCAAACGTACTGCTCACAGTACTGGCCAGTGTAGCCAGACTCGCAGGCTGTGCAGCGGTACCCTCCAGCTCCCAGGCTTTCACAGGTGCGGGAAAACCTGCGGGAGGAGGCAAAGCTCAGGCTCTGGGACACCCACCCCCTCCCCGTTCCCCCCATTTCACCCAAGAGTCAGTGCAATGCCCTCCACTCCCTTGCGCTTTGAGCAAGGGCACCCACATGTTCTCTGGGTTGGTCAGTGGGCAGGCGCAGGGCTGGCAGTCCTCGGGTGTTCCGGCTGTGGCATCTCCGTAGTGGCCAGGGGCACACTGCTCACAGAACTCCCCGGCCGCGTTGTGCTGGCATTGCTGCAAGGCGCAAGGATGTCAGCCACTTGCTATTTGGCAAAATTTACCCCCAATCATATGATCTGGTAATCCCTTGATCTGGAAATTCCACATTCTGTGAGCTTATCTTAAAGAAATAATCAGGGAGGGGCACAATGAGTTCACTACAGGATGTTCCACTCATCTCAGCGGTGGGTTAAAAGCACAATGCTGGAAACACGCCAAGAAAAAAAGAACCGAGAAAATTAAAAAAGGAAATTCCATTCAAAATGCTATCAAAAAGGACATTGATTGCATTTCTTACATTTTTTCTATCTAAATACCTGTAATATCACAGGAAAGTACCCACTTGGGTGTATGGGGGCAGTTTTGGAAATAAGCACTTAATTGTTAAAAATGTGTGTGCATTTTATGTTTTCCTCCAAAGAGATTTATTTTTTTTTTTAATTAATGTAGCATAATCCTCATTCGATATTTAGTTGGTGGTTCTGTCAACCACCTGATCCTTGACCACATATCCTGGAGGGCTATACATATACCACTCTGAAAAGTTCAGGTATAAAAAATATTGAAATATTGAAAGATGTCAAGAAGTGAAAAAAAGCTGATCATGAAACACAGTGATCCTGGGCTTATTTGCAAAATGAAAGGTATATTAATCTGTGTAAATATGTGCCCAGAAAAAAGAACTCCACAGGCTAATGTTGACAGTGATTACCTCCAGATGGTAGGATTTCAGGGAAGAGTCGGAAAAGACTGAGCGCCTGAACTGAACTGAACTGAACTGAACTTTGTTTTTAAGTTATCTCTACAGTCTGATTCTTCTACAGAAAACATGTGTCACACTGGTGATAGGAATCAGCGAACTAAAATGGACTGGAATGGGTGAATTTAACTCAGATGACCATTATATCTACTACTGTGGGCAGGAATCCCTCAGAAGAAATGGAGTAGCCATCATGGTCAACCAAAGAGTCCGAAATGCAGTACTTGGATGCAGTCTCAAAAACGACAGAGTCATCTCTGTTCGTCTCCAAGGCAAACCATTCAATATCACAGTAATCCAAGTCTATGCCCCAATCAGTAACGCTGAAGAAACTGAAGTTGAACAGTTTTATGAAGACCTACAAGACCTTTTAGAACTAACACCCAAAAAAGATGTCCTTTTCATTATAGGGGACTGGAATGCAAAAGTAGGAAGTCAAGAAACACCTGGAGTGACAGGCAAATTTGGCCTTGGAATGCAGAATGAAGCAGGGCAAAGACTAATAGAGTTTTGCCAAGAAAATGCACTGGTCATAGCAAACACCCTCTTCCAACAACACAAGAGAAGACTCTACACATGGACATCACCAGATGGTCAACACTGAAATCAGATTGATTATATTCTTTGCAGGCAAAGATAGAGAAGCTCTATACAGTCAACAAAAACAAGACCAGGAGCTGACTGTGGCTCAGATCATGAACTCCGTATTGCCAAATTCAGACTTAAATTGAAGAAAGTAGGGAAAACCGCTAGACCATTCAGGTATGACCTAAGTCAAATCCCTTATGATTATACAGTGGAAGTGAGTAATAGATTTAAGGGCCTAGATCTGATAGATAGAGTGCCTGATGAACTATGGAATGAAGTTCGTGACACTGTACAGGAGACAGGGATCAAGACCATCCCCATGAAAAAGAAATGCAAAAAAGCAAAATGGCTGTCTGGGGAGGTCTTATTAATAGCTGAGAAAAGAAGAGAAGCGAAAATCAAAGGAGAAAAGGAAAGATATAAGCATCTGAATGCAGAGTTCCAAAGAATAGCAAGAAGAGATAAGAAAGCCTTCCTCAGCAATCAATGCAAAGAAATCGAGGAAAACAACAGAATGGGAAAGACTAGAGATCTCTTCAAGAAAATGAGAGATACCAAGGGAAGATTTCATGCAAAGATGGGCTCAATAAAGGACAGAAATGGTCTGGACCTAACAGAAGCAGAAGATATTAAGAAGAGGTGGCAAGAATACACAGAAGAACTGTACAAAAAAGATCTTCACGACCTGGATAATCATGATGATGTGATCACTAATCTAGAGCCAGACATCTTGGAATGTGAAGTCAAGTGGGCCTTAGAAAGCATCACTAGGAACAAAGCTAGTGGAGGTGATGGAATTCCAGTGGAGCTGTTTCAAATCCTGAAAGATGATTCTGTGAAAGTGCTGCACTCAACATGCCAGCAAATTTGGAAAACTCAGCAGTGGCCACAGGACTGGAAAAGGTCAGTGTTCATTCCAATCCCAAAGAAAGGCAATGCAAAAGAATGCTCAAACTACCGCACAATTGCACTCATCTCACATGCCAGTAAAGTAATGCTCAAAATTCTCCAAGCCAGGCTTCAGCAATACGTAAACCATGAACTTCCAGATGTTCAAGCTGGTTTTAGAAAAGGCAGAGGAACCAAAGATCAAATTGCCAACATCCGCTGGATCATGGAAAAAGCAAGAAAGAAAGAAAGTAAAGAAAGTGAAGTCACTTAGTCGTGTCCAACTCTTTGCGACCCCGTGGACTGTAGCCCACCAGGCTCCTCCATCCATGGGATTCTTCAGGCAAGGATACTGGAGTGGGTTGCCATTTCCTTCTCCAGGGACTCTTCCCCACCCAGGGATCGAGCCCAGGTCTCCCACATTACAGGCAGATGCTTTAACCTCTGAGCCATCAGGGAAGAACCTATGGAAGAAAGTTCCAGAAAAACATCTATTTCTGCTTTATTGACTATGCCAAAGCCTTTGACTGTGTGGATCACAATCAACTGTGGAAAATTCTGAAAGAGATGGGAATACCAGACCACCTAACCTGCCTCTTGAGAAATCTGTATGCAGGCCAGGAAGCAACAGTTAGAACTGGACATGGAACAACAGACTGGTTCCAAATAGGAAAAGGAGTACATCAAGGCTGTATATTGTGACCCTGCTTCTTTAACTTCTATGCAGAGTACATCATAAGAAATGCTGGGTTGGAAGAAACACAAGCTGGAATCAAGATTGCCGGGAGAAATATCAATAACCTCAGATATGCAGATGACACCACCCTTATGGCAGAAAGTGAAGAGGAGCTAAAAAGCCTCTTGATGAAAGTGAAAGAGGAGAGTGAAAAAGTTGGCTTAAAGCTCAACATTCAGAAAACCAAGATCACGGCATCTGGTCCCATCACTTCACGGGAAATAGATGGGGAAACAGTAGAAACAGTGTCAGACTTTATTTTTTTGGGCTCCAAAATCACTGCAGATGGTGACTGCAGCCATGAAATTAAAAGACGCTTACTCCTTGGAAGAAAAGTTATGACCAACCTAGATAGTATATTCAAAAGCAGAGACATTACTTTGCTGACTAAGGCCGGTCTAGTCAAGGCTATGGTTTTTCCGGTGGTCATGTATGGATGTGAGAGTTGGACTGTGAAGAAGGCTGAGCGCCGAAGAATTGATGCTTTTGAACTGTGGTGTTGAAGACTCTTGAGAGTCTCTTGGACTGCAAGGAGATCCAACCAGTCCATTCTGAAGGAGATCAGCCCTGGGATTTCTTTGGAAGGAATGATGCTAAAGCTGAAACTCCAGGACTTTGGCCACCACATGCTAAGAGTTGACTCATTGGAAAAGACTCTGATGCTGGGAGGGATTGGGGGCAGGAGGAGAAGGGGACGACCGAGAATGAAATGGCTGGATGGCATCACCAACTCGATGGACGTGAGTCTGAGTGAACTCCGGGAGTTGGTGATGGACAGGGAGGCCTGGCGTGCTGTGATTCATGGGGTCGCAAAGAGTCGGACACGACTGAGTGACTGAACTGAACTGAAAGCTCTCTTGTTTTCTTGATTTCTGAGGCTGCACCACGCGGCTTGTAGGATCGCAGTTCCCTGCCCAGTGACTGAGCCCACGCCCACTGCAGCGGAAGTTCGGAGTCCTAACCACTGGGCCACCAGGGAATTCCTCTAAAGCTTTCTGTATAAAGAAGGATGCTAATCCACAGCTCTGTTCACCCCACCATGTCTGCAACCCCTCAATGCCTTAGACCTGCTGGCCCAGGCACTTTGCCCCATAGAATGAGCCCTGTGACTTTGCCCCTGGACGTCTGTCTAAATATACCAAAGCCCTCCCACCCCACAGCCAGCCCTGATACCCCACCCAGCCCCAGCCAAGCGGCCCCTTGCCCTGGCCCTGCGTGCATCTTACCGAGCAGGCCCCGGTCTCCGGGTGGCACAGGTCTGAGTGGCCATTGCATTCGCACAGCTCACAGTGGCCGAGGTAGAGTCCACTCCCGGTGCGCGTGTAGCCCGGGGCACAGTCCTAGGGGGCAGAGGGGAGCGTTGGTCTCCATCTCCAAGGTAGTCCCACCTGCAGCCAGTAGACCCAGAACTCCTCTCCTCCGTCATCTTGGCTCCCATTGGCTCTTGGAGGGCAGAGTCCAGGCCCAGCTCCCTGTCCCAGCATCCCCTGTCAGGGGCCCTCCTCTCCTCCCAGCTCTCCAGAGCTGGGAGTGTCCGCCCCCGTCCTGTCTGGCATCTCCAGTCATGGATATACTGAAATAATAGCTCATCCTTAATGGAGAAGACTCTTGAGAGTCCCTTGGACAGCCAAGAGATCAAACCAGTTAATCCTAAAGGAAATCAATCCTAACTGTTCATTGGAAGTACTGAAACTGAAGCTCCAATACTTTGGCCACCTGATGCGAAAAACTGACTCATTGAAAAAGACCCTGATGCTGGGAAAGATTGAAGGCAGGAGGAGAAGGGGACTACAGAGGATGAGATGGTTGGATGGCATCACTGGCTCAATGCACATGAGTTTGAGCAAGCTCCGGGAGATGGTGAAGGACAGGGAAGCCTGGTGTGCTGCAGTCCATGGAGTGGCAAAGAGCTGGACACAACTTAGTGAGTGAGTGAACGACAACAATGCAGAACCCTTCTCCAGCCCCAGGGCTTAGTTCCTAAAAATTCTTCTAGCAGGGTCTTTATTGCAAAACAACCCCTACATGGAAAAAGGAGGGCTCAGGAGACCTGGAGTTGGGGTGACCCCTTGAAGACCTTTATGACTATGCTTACATTTGCCCCACAGGTGAAGGAGGCAGCACCCATGTGACCAGGAGGCTTTTACACATCCTAAGTGAGTCATCAGAGGTGCTGAGAACAATGCATTTCTATTCGCTGCCACTTCTTTGAAATCTCTCCAGGCCCTCCCTCCCTGACCATTTCAAAGGGATGTTTATAAATCTGTTTTGTTTCACTGCGGAAAATGTGCACCAAGGATTCTGCCTTCTCCGGGAGTTCTCCTTCAAAATGTGTTGCTTCACCAAAAAAAAAAAAAAAAAAAAGTGTTGTTTCATAACTTCAAGGGACATGAAGCTCATTTCCTTGGATGTGAACATTCCTGGGGCCACGGCAAACGTGCACAGATACAAAGCTGTAGGGACATGGGCTTCTCACCGGGACTTCCTGAGTTGGGCTGGGGAAGCTGGCTGTTTGACCTTCCTGGTGCCCACCTGGCATCGCAGCCCTCCCCACTCCCCTCCCTCGATCCCCCTTCCCCCCTTCCACACCCACTCATCCAGTGTTAAGCGGTTGCCTGCTCTGTGCCTGGGGATTCAGGGGTGAGCAGTCAGCGCAGGCCCTGCCCTCATGTTCAGTCTCCAGCCGAGCCCTGTAGATGTTCTTGGAGTCCCTCCAACCGCCTGTCCTCCCTTCCACTCCCCAGCGCCCTTCCCTCCCAGTCGAGCTCCCTGTCTCTCCCCTGGCCCCATCCGTCTCAGTCACAGTGGGCAGAGGAATTTTCCTGGGGCCCAGTCCCAACCCCAGCGTTCCCTCTGCAGCTTGGCAGGAGTCTCTGCTGGGGAAGCCTTACTCCAGGTCTGAAGACGCGCGCCCCCCAGCTTCCCAGGGGTGTACTTCTGCATCACAGGCTCTGTCCCCACACATCCCTCCTGACACTTCAGTGTATTCTGTCCTCCTGCCTAGAAGCCTACTTTCATCCATGCTGTTCACCACTCGGAGGCATCTCCAGGCTCTGCTTTGGGCTAACTCTGTGTGTCTCTGTTTGTCTCCGTGTCTCTGGGGAGCACCCTGAGAAGGCGAGCTGGGTCCTAACTCCGCAGGGTGTAGCTGCATGCCCTTGGGTAAGTCACACACCTTTCAGAGCCTCGTTTTTTAAAAATAATCTGTTAAAAGGGGACAATTACACCTCTCTCAGTGCTGTTGGGAAGAACATATGCCCTGTCGCCGAGCATATTAAAGGTATGATAGTGATCACGTGTGTGCGTGCTAAGTCGCTTCAGTCATGTTCAACTCTTTGAGACCCTATGGACCATAGCCCGCCAGGCTCCTTTGTCCGTGGGGTTTTCCAGGCAAGAATACTGGAGTGGGTTGCCGTGTCCTCCTCCAGGGGGTCTTCCTGACCCAGGGATCGAACCTGGGTCTCTCACGTCTCTCTTGCATTGGTAGGCGGGTTCTTTACCACTAGTGCCACCTGGGAAGTCCCATGGTGCTCACAGGCCGTGGACATCCCAGCTCTTGCGGACCCAGCTGTGCTGGTGCAGAGGCAGCTGGGTGGGCCACGCTCACCTGGCAGGACGAGCCGATGTAGCCCGGCGGGCAGCGGCATTCCTCCACCTCCAGGGCCTGGGGTCCCTCAGAGGGGCCGGGCCGGGCGACCTCAAGGCTGACCCCGCTGATGCTGGCCGCCAATGGCATGGAGGAGAACGTGGCCCGGACCAGGAGCTCGTCCAGGTCAGCCAGCGCCATCAGGAGGTGCTCGCGGGTGGCTGGCTGCCCGTCGGGCCGGTGCCAGAATTCCTGGGTGAGGGGGATGACAGCAGATGAAGGTGAGGGGTTGGCCCTGCAGCACCTCCACCCCCAACCCCTGCCTCCTAGGCACTGGCTGAGGACAGTGAGCTCAGGACTGGGGTGGAGTAAGAGGTAGGGGAAGCTGGCGTCAAAGCCGGGCTCCAAAGCGGGCTGGGGAGGGTCAGACATGGTGTGGCCGAGTGCCTCTCACCTCTCGGAAAACGACCTTGTAGCTCTTCCTCTCCGGGCCCTGCAGCGCTGGCTGGGAGGCTACCAGCATGATGTTGTTGCCCTGGGGAGACACCAGCAGGATTGGAGGGGAACCAAAGGGCTCTTGGGTACAGTAAGACCTCCCCCAGTCCCAGCCTCCCATCTCTCGAATCTCCCAAGCTCCTGTATCCTAAGGAGTCAGGTACAGGCCCTGGAGCCGGGCCTTGGCCTCTGTAGTGTCCAGACACATGGTGCAGTGGGGACACCGGTCTAACCAGGGGGTGGGTGCTGGGCCAGCTGAGCGCTGGACTGAAAGGGCAGAAACATCAAGGATGTCCCCTGGCCTCCGCTGCCCCCCTTCATCCCCCCTGGCGTGGAAGCCCCGTGCTCACCGTGATCTGGACGTCAGGGTCAGAGAGTGGGCTGCCTTGGGCCCCTGCCGTGTAGGACAGGGTGTATCGTAGCTTCCCGCCATAGGCCGCCACCTGCAAGAGGCAAGCCCGGCAGTCGCACCCTGACTCTGCCCTCCTCTGGGATCTGCGTGACCCGACAGGTGAGGGGGCGGAGGCTCGGAAGGCCTTTCTGCACCTGTGCTGTCCCCCCAGCCAACCAGAGGCCCGTGGTCACCTAGCCAACTGGACACCCATCAGTTCCCTCAGTCTCAGACCTGGGGGCAGCGTGCCCCTGAGAAGCCTCTATTCTGTTTTGTAGGGTTCCCCCTTTCCCGTGGTCTCTTGATCCCAGCAAACAAGCTCTAAGTCCCTTCCAATAATGGAATTTCTCATAAAGCAAACAGGGGTAATGACCGTGAGCGCCACGGGAGGTTGCAGAGGGCTCAAAAGTTCTCAGCCACGGCAGAGGCGGCAGGGGAGGCTGACGGCCCCTCAGAACTCCTGTCGTCTGGGTAGGCGGCTTCTGTTTGCTCAGAATCCACGTCCCCATTTTTGCAAACTGCAGTCCTGCTTTCCTGCAGAGGAAGCTACGCCCTACAGGCAGGCTGTGTGGTTTGAGGGGCCCGCCTGCTCCTCCTCTACAGGGGCGACCTGAGCCAGGCCTGGCCAATCTGCGTATTCCACCACTTCCCTTCTCTGCTCCATCACCAATGAACACGTGAACCTGGCATGTCCGCTCTGCTGTAACAGAAAAACTCCCCTGACTAGTCAGATGGGAAGCTAGAGGATGGTGCCAAGTGAGATAAAGTCCTAATGAGTCTCTGGATCCAGCCATGCCTGATACCAGATACCCTTGGGTTCTGTAGTTGCATGAGCTGATATATTCTTTGTTGCAGACAAGCCCACTAGACTTGGCCTTCCCACTGCTCACAACTGGAAGAGTCCTTCTGTTTGCTGCTGGGGGCTTCCCACATGAGCAGCCAAGACCCCAGCTCTGCCCCACACGACTTCCCTCTCTCTGCCTCCAGGGCAGATGTCTGGATCAACGCCACACTGCGTCAGGCCTAGTCCATTTGTTCATTTGTGTTCATTCAGATGGCAAGCATTTAATAAACAGCTACTGACGACATGCCAGGCCCTGGGCTACACAGGCCCCGAGGACATTCTCCACAAGTTCAGGCTGAGGGAAGGAATTTATGGGCATAACCAGATAACCATGAAACAGCTGCCTTCCCGTTTTCTTTGGATGCCAGCAAGTTCACTGCTATGTCTAAGATCAAGCTACAGGCTGTAGAGCAGGGTAGCTAAGGGAGTAGACTCTGTGGTCTAATATGGGGGTTCAAGTCCAGCTGTACTGTTTGAATAGCCTTGGACACATCACTTAATTTCTCTGAGCCCAACTTGCCTCCCATGGAAATGGGAATAGAAATAATATTAATACCTATGTTAAAAGGTAGAATGAGGATTAAGTAATAAAGGCTACATAAAACCCTGCACTCAGCACAGAGTCGGCCGAGCCCACAGCCTCAATGCTAGCTGGCTCCTCTCTGAACTAGTTCCATGCTGGTTCCAGCAGATTTTTCCTATCTTCATTTCCCCCTGGACCAAACTGTCTTGTCCTCTTCTCTGAATGTTATTGCCTATTTTCTGTATTCTTAAAAGGCACCCTAAATCACTTTTGGAACAATACAAATACGAATGCCATCCGAGAACTTCCCCGGTGGCCCAGCGGTTAAGTGTCTGCCTGCCAGTGCAGGGGACGATCCCTGGTCTGGAAAGATTCCACACGCTGTGAGGCAGCTGAGCCAGTGGACCACAACTGCTGAGCCTGTGCTCTAGAGTCCCTACTCTGCAGCAGGAGAAGCCCGTACACAATACAGAGACCCTTGGAGAGCAAGGAGACCCAACCGGTCAGTCCTAAAGGAAATCAGTCCTGAAAATTCGCTGGAAGGACTGATGCTGAAGCTGAAGCTCCAGTATTTTGGCCACCTGACACGAAGAACTGACTCACTGGAAAAGACCCTGATGCTGGGAAAGATTGAAGGCGGGAGGAGAAGGGGACGACAGAGGATGAGATGGTTGGATGGCATCATCGACTCAACGGACGTGAGTTTGAGCAAGCTCTGGGAGGTGGTGAAGGACAGGGAAGAAGCCTGGTTTGCTGCAGTCCATGGGGTCACAAAGGGTCGGACACGACTGAGCGATGGAACGAGAACGACGCAGCACGTGGTAAGTACTTAATGCTCCCGAGTGAATAAATACCACCCGGCAGCCAGGCCAGTGACCTGGGGACAGGGTAAAGGCAGACCAAAGAAGACGTGTCTTGCCTCCCGGTTCAGAGAGGGGCCTGTGGCTCGCTGAAGGGTAAGGGCTGCGCTGGGTTCAACCTCAGGGCTACTTGGGCCTGAGCGTGGATCTCCACTCTAGGATTTGGTCTACCCAACTGTGTCATGAAAGGTCTTGACAAGGGGCCGGCCCTCTGATATTTCAAGATCTGATGACACCCCCATCCACCCCTCCACAAATCCTTGTTACCTTGTTCCCTAGGAAGGTTCTGGGCAGCTGCCAATAATAGAGGCTTTCAGGAAGCAGAGGGAAGCCTTTGTAGGAGAGAGCGAGCTAGGACAGAAGGACAGGTGGTGAGAGTGGAGGGAGCCGGCCAGGGGGCCAAGACGGCAGAGGCGGGCCGGACAGGGCGAGCGCAGACCCTGGGAGGGAGGCCCACCCCCGCCCCCGCAGCAAGACCCAGGCCCTGCTCTCTGGACAACTTGTTCCCCGCCAGTCTGGGTCCGGACGTTCCGTGGCTCTCGCCGGCCGCGGCTTGGGTCAATATCTGCTCCTATCTGGCACTGCATCCCCTGTGGACCCCAGGATGATTGACAGGGCACCCCAGAGAACGTTTTTAAAATTTAGTGGCTATTCTGGTGTGGATGTAAAAATGCAAAACTAGCATAAATGAGCTGGTACAGGATTGGTGTAAAGAAAAAACAATTGGAATAAATATCTGTCCAAGTAGGGTGCAGAAACGGGCAGAGTTTGTGACGCTGGTTCAGCGACAACTGAAGTCTAGTAAAGCATGGTGCTTGGGGGAGGGATCCTTCGGTGGGTGACTTGGCACGTACCTGAGCGCCCACTGCAGAAGACAGAGAAGCAGAGAAGGCAGAGGAGGCGGAGGAGGAGGAGGGGGAGGAGGAGGGGGAGGAGGGCGGAACTGCTAGAGCAGCTGCAGGCTGGGGATGGGGCGAGAGTCTCTGGGGAGGGGCCGGGGGGTGGGCAGCAAAGCTGGAGAGGAGCTGCCAGATTTCAGCATCCATCCGTCTTTGGGCCTCATCCACCTGGGAGACCAGGAGAAGGGAGACGGAGGAGAGGAGCAGGGGGCCAGAAAGGACCCAGGGGGCCCCGGGCCCGCCCGCTGCCCACTCCCATGCCCTCTGTTCCCACATGTGGACACCTGACGCTCCGCCTCCCCGTCTCTGCTGCCCTTTCACTCCTCGAGAGGCTGGTGCAGCCAGCTGGGAGGGGCCCAGGCTATGGGGAGAAGCTCAGACAGTGGGTGACCTGGCAAGAGAGGGGGGCAGACAGCTCTGTCCAAGCTCGGGCTAGAGGGGCCGAAGGCAGGCCCAGGGCCACGAGTACTGGGGAGATGGCTCCCCGGGTCTCACGCTCCAGGCGGGCCATGGTAACCCGCCCAAGCCACTCGCAGCTCAGCAATGCCTCTCAAAAACACTGCAGTGGTCCAGGCATCAGGCTGGGGCCTGGCCTGGGGGAAAGTGACTCGGGAAGGCCAGGGGCTCAGCCCCAAGCTCCTACCTGGGACTCTGCTCTCTGGGTTCCTCCCCAGGGCCCTAGACGCAGCTGGTCCCCGGGCGGGCCTTGAGTTACCTGTGAGAGCTGCTGTGCCTGGCCCTTGCCCTGTGGGAGCCCCAGGATCCTCCCAGTGGTCATGGCTGCCCGCAACTGCTCCTCTGAGAGGGACGTGCGGTTCTGATGGGCAGAGGGCACAGGCCAGCTCAGGACCACTCCCCCGCCCCCACCCAGAGCCCTAGAGCTGGAGCCCTGGGGAGCGTCCTCTCCCCATGGACATGGTGGCCAGGAAGGCCCACCCGGGCTGGGAAGCAAGATGCATGCGCGCCTCTGCAGGCTGGCACACAGAGGTTCACTCCAGGCCACAGGAGGGCTGTCCACACAGAGGGTTGATGGAGGCTGCTTGGGAGGCGGTGCTGGGGTAGCCTGGTGGGCCAGGGGCCGCCAGCTGGTGTCCCTGCCTACCGGCCAGCACTCTGGCCACAGACGGCGGCCATGGGACCCGAGCACACAGGGGAAGCACCCTCCCGGCTCTCATTCCTGACATCGCAGGGCTTGGGCGCAGCCCTGCCCCGGCTGTGGGCCATCGGGCACCACCTGGGCCCATGCGTGCCCACATTGTCTGGGGTGCTGGGCATCTCCCCATGCGGGGCGGAGGGCATCCAAGAACACATCATGCCCAGGTCACATCATGGTCACACCACTCAGATCGCAGGCCTACCTGGTGAGCCCATCGCATCCGAGCAAAATATGCCTCCCTCTGTGGGGCACAGGGAAATGCCAGGACAGGGCGTTAGAGAGAGAGCAGGGAGAGAGAGAGAGAGCAAGGTCTGGGAGCTGCAGGGAGGCAGACACTGTGGCCAGGAAAGGAAGAGAGGGGAGAAGAGACTAGAAGGAAGCCAGTCCTGGGAGGAGTCTGGCATCCGTGAGTCTGTCCAAGGAGGGACAGAGCAGCCTCAGAACCCTCCGTCCTAAGTGTCCCTGACTTTCCTAGGACCCTGGGCTTGGGGACACATCTGCTTGAACGCTGGCTTCAACCAGCAGGCGACGCCTGAACCAAGACCCGCTTTCCCTGGGTGTGGCCAGGTGGCCTGGACTGCTCACGGAGCGCATTTAGGTGGCCACACTGGAGTCCACCCCAAGAACCTGAGCCCCACAGCACCTCCCTCACCACCATCCCCTCATCTCTGCACTAGGCCATGACTCCGCAGGAGCCAAGCCCGTGAACATCTGCGACTACTGTGGTGTTTAAGGGCGGCCTCTGAGCTGGCTGGGTGAAGAATCTGCCTGCAGTGCGGGAGACCTGGCTTCGATCCCTGGGTTGGGAAGATCCCCTGGAGAAGGGAAAGGCTACCCACTCCCATTTTCTGGCCTGGAGAATTCCACCGACTGTATAGTCCATGGGGTCGCAAAGACTCGGACGCAACTGAGCGACTTTCACTTTCACTTTTTCTGAGCTGGTTTGCATCCCAGCATTGCCATCTTCAGGCTGTAGGAGCCCAGGCAAGTTCTCTAACCTCTCACCCCAGTTTCCTCATTAATGTAAAAGGGTGGCAGTTGTCCTTAGCTCATAAGTTGTGACTTTCGACCTGTACTGGGTTGGCCGAAACATCTTTCCATAACATTTTACAGAAAAACCAAACGAGTTTTCTGGCCGGCCCGATACAAGGGCTCACAATCGCACCCAGCACAGAAGAAGAGCTCAAAAAACATGACCTATGATAAGAACACCCAACACCAAGCACAGGGCGAATTCCGCAGGAGCGAATGAATGAAACTGAAACCGCGTCTCATTTGTCCTTGTGTTGCCCAGGGCCTCGCCCAGGACCTGCTGGTTGACTAACTGTGTGAAAGGTAACAATCATTAACCGGCGAGCACTTACTATGCGCCAGAAACAAGCTCTCATCCGCGAACTGCCCTGGAACTGAGGTTTATCACTAGGCAGCCCAGGGCTGGGTTGAGACCTGTCTGACTCCCAAAGGCAGCAGCCACGACGTGGCTGTCGCCTGCCCGCCGGCCCACACCGCTCTGAAGCCAGCTCGTGTCTGCGTCCCTGCTGCCCAGGGCCTGGCTCAGAGCTGGCGATCGGGGAGGATGGTCTGCCAGGCCCTGCGGCGCGTCCCACCTTGTCTCCCTGGTACGTCTCCGGGAGCTGCCAGTAGAAGGACTCGTGGCCAAGGTGGGCAAAGTTGCCAAAAGAGAGCTGGGTGCCCTCAGGCATGGGTTCCACGGTGAAGCCTCCAGTCAAGCGGCTATTCCGCTGCGGGTTCACCAGGGCAAAGCCTTGGAAGTCCCCGGGGGCAAAGCGGGTGGAGATCTGATGGCAGAAAAAGGATGGGAGGTCAGTCTGGGCCCCAGGGAGGCTCCTGGGTCGGGGAGGGGCACGGGAGGGCCCTGGAGTGGAGAACGGGGGCCTGGTAAAATCGGGGCTGGGACAGAAGTCACGGGGGGATGGAGACCATGTCTGGGGGGAGGAAGGAAGGCTGGGATAGGGGCTGACCTGAGCAATAATGGGGCAGTGGGGGGCCTGAGGGGGAGCGGCAGGGGTGGCTGGGACCTGTGCTTACGTGGGCAGTGATGGAGGCATGGGAACAGGGATCGGCACCAGTGATGAGCCAGGAGAGGCAGGCAGCAGGGCCCCCTGGGCTAAGGGTGCGTCTGGGCTCTTACCAGCTGGCGAGTGTAGGAGGAGCTGGCGCACTGCTGGGTGACACCCATGCAGAAGCAGGGCAGGCAGCCGTCCGGGTTGCTGGCGCTCAGGTGGAAGTGGTGGGGCCGGCACTGGCTGCAGGTGAGGCCTTCCACCTGGGCCTGCAGGACGGACAGAAAGGCGGGCGGGGAGCCTGGATGGGTCCCTTGCACGGCTGGCAGCCTTTGAGGCCAGTCTTCCCAGCCATTCCCGGGGGTTCGGGGGGTCCCCTGCTGCCCCCAGGCCGAGGCCCCAGCTCCCATCGGATGCTGCCTGACACCTCGAGCCCCGAGCAGGGGGGCAGGGGCCCAGGGACAGCCCCGAAGGTTGGGCGGCAGGGAAGGCCCGGCGGCCATCCTGGCCGCGAGCCGGGGCCTCGTGGAGGGCAGGGGTTGGGACTGACCTTGCACTGGCACTGCCCAGCAGTGTCACACTGGTCGCTGACGCTGCCCTGGGGGTCACAGCCACAACCGATCTGCTCCGGCAACTGGCCATCGCTTCCTAAGCGGGAGGGAAGCCGCCTCAGCTGGAACCCCAAACCTACCACAAAGCATCCCCATTTCCACCACCCTCTGGGCATCACATTCCACCCGAGCGAACGAGTGTTTGCTTCTGCACACACACCACGTGCAGGCATTGGACACATTCACAGACACCCTCTGGGGTAGGTGGGCCTTTTATGACCCCCATTTTAAAAAGAAGCCAAGGTTCGGAGAGGTGAAGTCACATTCCCTATGTTGAATGAGAACAAAGGCTCTGTCCTAGCTCCATGCCCAAGGTGGCCAGATCCCCAAAGTCTCCCCAAGTCTACTCACTTTGACAGTGCTGGCCCTGGCTGGGGTTGCCATAATAACCTGGTGCACACCTGCAGTGAGAGAAGGTGCCGGGTGAATGGAGGGAAGAATCACTGGGCTGTGCTGGGGGCCCTGTACTGGACTCAGTGATCTCTGAGTGCTGGACAAACCAATTAGCCTAACTCACCCATTGCACAGATGGAGAAGTAGTGGGGAGAAGAGGGGCAGGGACAGGCCACAGGCCACGGAACCAGTGAGATCAGCAGGGTCAAGCCTCGAACCCAGGACTTTCAGCAAGAATGA
The DNA here is from genome assembly GCF_014754425.2 of Oryx dammah. NCBI lineage: Eukaryota > Metazoa > Chordata > Mammalia > Artiodactyla > Bovidae > Oryx > Oryx dammah. Next base: position 5,123,549 of record NW_024070211.1, read on the forward strand.
GGGGTTTCTGGGAAGACTTTGGCCTCACTGGGGATGGGAGTGTTGAGAGGTGGGGGTGAACAGCAGGTTGAGATCTCTGAGGGCCTCAAATGCCAGGCGAAACGTTCAGGCTCTCGGGGGTGGGCGCGGGGGCGCTGATTGTCCCCTGGGGGCCTGTGTGAGGCAGAGTTGGGGGCTTCTGCTCCCTCCTGCTCAGGAGAGCTGGGCCCAGCCCACTTCCAGGGGCAGCCCCTCCTGTAAACTCCCGACTCAACTCTGCCCACGCCCGCCTCACCTCTCACAGTGACGCCCGCTGTGGCCTGGGGAACACGCATCGCAGGTGGGGTGGCCGTCTGTGTCCAGAAAGCAAGTGTGGGTGGCTCTGTGGAGGTAGGGGGCGAATTTCCAGTTAGAAGGTCAGCAGCTCTTCCTTTGGGCCCAGGGCGGGAGGGTGAGCAGGAGGGGCCACTTGAATTAACACCTCCTGAGAGCCAGCTACGTGCCAGGGTCTGCACTAAGAGTTCCGTGGCTTCATCTCAGGCTCATAGTAGGGGCCAAGGTGTGTGTGTGTTGGGGGGGTGACGGGGGGGGGTACATCATTATCCCCATTTCACAAGTGAGGAAGTTGAGGCCTAGAGGGAGAAGTGTATCTCATACAAAGTGACACAGTGAGGAAGCGGTAAGGCCAGGGTTTAACTACTGCCTCTCAGGAGGGCCTGGGAGGAAGGGAACCTGGGACAGAGCAATGGACATTTCAGGAAGGGGCAGGTGCAGGCAGGGGCTGGACGCACTGGCCGGCAGCGGGCGCTCCGTGGCAGGGGCACGGCTGGCAGTCGTGTGGTGTCCCACGCTGGGCGTCCCCGTAGTACCCGGGCTGGCACTGCTCACACTGGGGACCCTCTGTATGGTGCTGGCATCCCTGGGGCAGGCAGACCGTGGGGCTGAGGCTGGGCCCCTGGAGGCCACAGATGCCCGTGGTAGGAGGGAAAGAGGGTGGGGCTCACCTGGCAGGCGCCTGTCTCGGGCTCACAGAGCTCGGTGTGGCCGTGGCAGCTGCAGCGTTCACAGGTGCCCAGGTAGAGGCCGCTGGGCATGCGTGTGTAGCCTGCATCACAGTCCTGGGCACAGCCAGAGGGACCTCCTCAGGGTCTGCTCTGGGTCAGGACCGCCGGACAGCCAGGGTGGGCTTGGGGAGGTGGGAGAGCTGAAGGAGGAGGAGCCAGAGCACCACCGTGGAGGGGGCTGGCTGGACAGGTGGGTGGGGCCCGGGCTCACCTGGCAGGATGGACCACGGTACCCAGGCGGGCAGGCACACTGTTCCACCTCCAGCGCAGGGTCCTGGCCGGTGTCCTCAGGCACGGCCACGTCCATGCTGATGCCGGAGACCCTGGGGGCGACACGACCCCGGAGTGAATGAGCACTCTCGCTGCACCTATGTGCAGTCCCCGGGGTCCTACACGTGATCACCTTGTTAATCCTCCTGGCAGCCCTGCCGCGATGCTGCTGGGACCTGCCCAACTCTCTCTACCTGGTGTCCATCCCTCAGCAGCTGCAAGGACTGTGGCGAAGGGCTTATACCCGCAACTTTCTTCAGGGAGTGAGCCTTCCTCACCAGGAGAGGTCCCACCAACCTACTCCCTTATGGGGGCCAATGACAGACTGGCCCAGGGTACAAAGGCCCCTCTGGCTCACGCAGGATGACTCTGCAGGGCTCTGTGGTGATGAGACCCAGGCTGGTCTCTACCTGAAACCGCTCCCTTGCTGGCCACTTCCTCCTCCTGTCTCCCTTCCTCCCAGGTTCTCCTTGCTAATGACTTAAATCCCCATCTCTGGCTTTGCTCCTTGGGAACTCCACCTAAGACAAGCCTTATGGCAGAGGAACTACTATAATCTCCGTTTTGTTGCTGTTGTTGTTTAGTTGCTAAGTTGTGTCCTGCTGTTTTGCGACCCCATGAACTGTAGCCTGCCAGGCTCCTCTGTCCACGGGACTTCCCAGGCAAGAATACTGGAGCAGGTTGCCATTTCCTTCTGCGGGGGATCCTCCCAAGCCAGGGATCGAACCTGCGTCTCCTGCACTGGCAGGCAGGTTCTTTACCCCTGAGCCACTGGGAAGCCCTACCATCTACATTTCACAGATGAGAAAATGAGGCACAAAAAGGCTGCAGAGCTGGAAAGAGGCAGAGCTGGCAGTCCGCCTGCCCCGCATTGCACTGCTGAGCCTGGAGCCAGCCCCAGTCCCTTCCTGCCCTCCCGCCCTGGCCCCGGACACCTGCTCTCGGCTGGCCGCTGGGTGTGGGATGCCTGGACCAGGAGGCTGTCGATGTCCGCTAATGCCATCAGCAGGTGTTCCCGCGTGGCCGGCTGCCCGTCAGGCCGCTGCCACGCTTGCTGCCAAAGAAAGAGCTTATGGGCTGCAGTCCCTGACATCTGGACACCCGAGAGAGGGGCGCAGGGAGTCCCCCTGGAGGTCTCCTGGGACCAGAGCTGCTCACCTCCCAGAAGGGCACGGTGAAGGTGCTAGGCTGGCCGGAGCTGGGCTCCTGGGAGGTATGGTGCTCCAAGATGATGTTATTGCCCTGCAGGACCACCAGCGGCTGCCCACGCAGGGGCGCGGAGCCAGGCTGGGGCCGCTGGGTCACCGTAAAGCGCAGCTCTCCGCCATAGGAGGTCACCTGGGACCCAAGGGGGAAGGCACTCAGCTGGGGCCCCCATCCTGGGGTCCTGCCGCTGCTTGGGCCGAAGCCTCTTCCTCAAAGGCCCCAGGCAGCCCCTGCCCACCTTGTCCCCCAGGAAGCGTGGAGGGAGGCTCCAGAAGTAGGGCCCAGGTGGCAGGCTGTGGAAGGAGGAGAAGACCAGTTCCCCGGGCGAGGGTGACGAGATGCCCTCGCTGGCGTTGTGGGTGCCCGTGGGGTTGGTCAGGCTGAACTGAGTGGGCTCCTCGGAGGCCCCCAGCACCTGGTAGAGGCGGGAGAAGAGGCCAGGATGGGGGCCGTGGCCTGCCACTTGGCCCTGGATCCACCCATCCCTGGGCTCGGCGGGCCCGCCCATCTGGCCAGCCCCGCTCCTCGCCTAGGTACCTGGGCACGGCGCCAGGAGGAGCTGGTGCACTGGCGACTGACACCCATGCAGAAGCACTTGAGGCAGCCGTCGGGGTTGCGGGCGCTCAGGTGGAAAGAGCCGGCCACACACTCGTTGCAAAGGCGCCCCACCACGTTGTTCTGCAGGGACAGAGCTGGGAGCTGCAGGGTGGCCCACGGGAGTGGGGGGTGGGGCGAGGGGGAGTGGGGGGTGCTTCCTGCAGCTTCTGGTCTAATCTACCCACATTCCAGACCAGAACCCAAGGCCAGGGGGAGCCCTGGAAAGAGCATGCTTACGGGGGCTGGCCGCCATGTGCACAAGAATTCCCAACTGATGGAGCTTATACAACCAATCGTTTTCCTCTTTTCTCTGTGGTTTCTAGGGAGCTCACGAATAAATTTTAGACTTGAAATATAGCAACGTGGTGAAAATAATTGTTCAGTCATTAAAGTCGTGTCTGACTTTTTTGTGACCCCCATGGACAGTAAGTAGCCGACCAGGCTCCTGTGTCTGTGGGATTTCCCAGACAAGAATGCTGGAGCGGGTTGCCATTTCCTTCCTCAGGGGATCTTCCCGACCCAGGGATTGAACCCGGGTCTCCTGCCTGGCAGGGGGATTCTTTACCAGCTGTGCCACCTGGGAAGTCCTGGTTAAAATAACTCTTGCTACTATTAATGGACTGTTTAATGCACTGCGCTAGTTTCTATTCAACCAGCACCTCATTTAATTTCTTGAAGTCCCTTGAGAGGGATGCACTATTTCCATGCTTCACGCGAGGAAACGGAGGCTCAGGGATGGGAAATGACATAGTGACATGGGTGACCAACTTGGTGATCCACTCTGGGATATAAGATGGGAGTAAAGTGCTTGACTACCAAATCTGTCCACTTCTTTGTTCTGCAGACACCTGAGGCTCCCGCTTTCAGGCAAACCACTTCCCTCCTCTGAGCGCCCATCTCCTCACCTCCGAATCAGTGATGCTAATAGCTACGCCATTGTGTCAACGTGGGATGAAAGCATGGTCAGAGCAAAGTTCCGATGGTCACACAAAGGATGGACCTGAGCCTGGAACCCGGGTCACCTGCCTCGCAAACCAGTTGCTCCTTCCTGATGCTGGGCCACTTCTCATGAGGAGCGGGAAGTCTAGCTAGCCAGACCCATCAGCCTGCAGTCGAGGCCACCACCCACTGGCCAAGGAGCCAGGGAGAGGATGCAGCCTCCTTCCTCCTCCTCCCAGCTGTGGGCTGGAACCCAGGGCCCCCGGGGTGAGGGGTGGAGCTCACACGTACCTTGCAGAGGCAGGCCTCCCCAGAGGACCCCGTGCTGCCTCGCTCATCACAGCGCACAATCTGCTGGTCTGGAGATGCAAAGTTGGTGTTGGCAGGGAAGGTGGGGATAGGATGGACATGATCTGGACAGAATCAGAGGGATGTGGGGCACTCCCCAAGAACCAGGGGGAGTTTGTGCTGGACCAGGGCCTGGGGCCTGGGGGCGGGAGGCCTGGGAAGGTGCCAGGGATGGTGTGTGCGATACTCACTGGTGGGCCTGCACTTCCCGTTGGGCTGGATGGGGTTGCCCTCGTAGCCGGCGGCACAGCTGGGGGAGACAGAGGGTGGTCACAAGCGTTCCCAGAGCCCCACCCACTATGGCCTGCTTCTCCCGGCCCCTACTGGCTCTCGCTCACCTCTCACAGCGGCGGCCTGTGTAGCCTGGGGCACACGCATCACACGTGGCTTGGCCGTCCGTGTCCAGGAAGCAGGTGTCCGAGAACCTGTGGGGATGAGGCGGACAGGACGTGGGGCAGGGCTGCAATGAGGGGCCGGGCCAGGGCTCACAGACCCGCTCTGGGAGTGACTGCTGTCCACAGGGACACAGCAGGCCACGAGGCCCATCTGCCCTTTTTAAATATTTTTTTTCAAGATGTTTTATTTATTTTGGCCGCTCTGTGAGGCATGTGGGATCTCAGTTCCCCAGCCAGGGTTTGCACTCAGGCCCCCTGCAGAGGAAGCGGATAATCTGGACTGCTGACCACCAGCCAGGGGAGTCCCACGGCCCGCCTCCTCTAGGGCTGCAGCCTCACCGAGGCACTAGAAAGACAGAGGGGCCCACTGCATGGAACAGGAGGCAGGCCCAGAGAGGTCGAGGGGCCGAGGGCAACTCATCGACCACATGAGCCTCCAAAACCAGGTCTCCCGCCTTCCTGCCCAGAGGATGCCCCGGGCCCACTCTCCTGTCCGCGCTCCCCGCCCGCCTGCCCCTCCCGAGCCGGGCCTGACCTGCGGGAGGCGTCGATGTATGGGCAAGGGCAGGGCCGGCAGGCAGTGGCTGTGGCCTTGGTGGCGTCCCCGAAGAAGCCCGCCTTGCACTTGTTGCACTGCGGACCCTCCGTGTTGTGCTGGCAGTTCTGGGGGGAAGGGGAGGAGGGCGCTCAGGTCGGGCGGAGCAGCCCTGTGCCCCCGCCACCCGACGTGGGGCCACACTGGACCAGTCGGGGCTCCGTGAAGGTGGGGCTCTGGGGCTGTTTGGATCAGTGTCCTCGGTCATGCAGGAATTACCCCACAGCTTTGCAGACAGGGGAACATCAGCTCCATCCTGACGGGGAGTTCATCACCCCAGTGGCAGCCTGTCCCGTAGACGGTTCCGAACACCTGCTCTGTACTGACCTACACCCACATTCTTCTTCAATCAGTTCCCATTGGACAGTTCTCCCTCTGTAGGCGGTTCCTTCTACCCCTGATAGCTGTTCAGGGACTTGGGAGATAATTGTTTTCCCTGCTTAAACCTTCTCTCAGCTCCCAATTCCAGCTCCCTCAACCCTTCCTAAGAAATAATGTAAGATTTATAGGCTCCTTCCTGTTAGGAACGGCCTGCTTAGGGCCATGCTTTATGCCGTATTCTCCAGGAGTGATTGATTGGACCAAAGTGAAGATTAGGACTTTCACCTCCCTTATCTGGACATAATATTTCTGTTAATGCATCCAGAGGTCACGAGAACTTGTGTGGCAGCCACAGCAGTCATTCTAGAGGCTTGTGCTAAGCTTCCGGGCACAGAGGAGTCTCAGCTGGAACCGCCCACCCTGCTCTTGCCTAGCCAGTATCCAGGGCCAGATGGCACGACTCACCAGGCAGTGGCCGTACACAGGGTCACAAGAGCTGGCGTGGCCATTGCAGTTGCAGCCAGAGCAGGTGCCCAGGTAGGGCCCCCCGGGCACCCGGGTGAAGTGGGCGTCACAGCTCTCACAGGACAAGCCGGAATAGCCGATGGGGCATCTGTGGGGACAGAAACAAGACGGTGGCTGCAGGGACCGTGAAGCCTGGCGGTTTCTCCCCGACCTCCGCCAGGCCTCTGTAGTCCCTGGTCCTCCTGGGTCAGGCACCTGCACTCCTCGACGCTGTGGGCGCGGCCGTGGCTGGTGGCGTAGGTGACGGTGGTATCCATGGTGATGTCACTCAGCCCCACGCTGGCCATCTTGTGGTCGTACACCGTCTGGATGAGCACCGCCTCCAGGCTCTGCAGCACCTGCAGCATCTCTGCCCGCTGCACCGGCCGGCCGGACTCATGCACCCAGTGCTCCTGGGTGGGGAACAAAGGTTGGGGTGTGGGGGGAGGTCGTGCATCAGCACCTGCCCAGCCTGTACCCCTGGGGGAGCAGGCCCCACGTACCTCAGAGAGCTGGACCTGGCGCTGGTTCGGGACCCCCGGCTGGGTGGGCGTGTGGCCCCGGGAGAGCAGGCGGTGGCCGGCGCCCACAAGGACCACGTCCGGCCGCTGCACGGGCTCCAGCGTGCCACGCGCCAGCTCATAGCGCACCCTGAAGCGCAGGGAGCCACCGTAGGAGTCCACCTGGCCGGGGCAGGGTGGGTCAGGGCGGGGCAGCCGTGGGCACACACGATGCTCACTGGGTGCCCCCCTCCCAGCTTTAGAGGGAGCAGAGTACAGGCAGGCTCCGAGCATGCATGCGGGGTACTGGGCCCCTCCCTACCCAGGGTGGCCCTGTCACCTTGTTGCCCAGGAACTGCTCAGGCAGAGCCCAGAAGGAGTCGTGGACCAGGAAGCGTCGGGACAGGTCGACCAGCTGGAACTCCTGCAGAGCAGTGTCAATCTGCAGCTGGGTGGAGGAGACGGGTGGCATGCCAGGCTGCGCGGGCATCGTCACATTCACGCCTGGGGAGCACAGGGGAGGGATGAGTGCCATGCCCGCGACAGCCACCCGGGTGGTAGTCCAGAGAGACGGAAAATTCTGAGAGAAGTATGATTTAGAGGGAACGTCAGTCTCTCTCCCAAAGTCAAATAAAAGACAAGTTTTTTTTTCCCCCTACTGAATTCCTGGAGCAGCATTTCCCAAAGCACTCTCCAGACAAAGCCAATGCTGCCGAATGATGGTGGGGAACCATTTGGGAACCCCAGGGTCAAGGAATCTCTGCTGCAGGACTTCTCAGAGCCTTTGCTTGCCAATAGATCCGTGGACTGTCAGGGCTGGAAGAGCCCCAGGGGGTAGTAGAAAGCTACAGTGGACTGAAGAATGGGTGCCCAAGTCCTGGTTTCACCACCCTCCAGGTGTGTGAGTCTGAGCAAAGGCCTCAGTTTCTCTCTCTGTAAAATGGGGGCAACAGTAGCTTGCATCACAGGGCTATCAGGAAGCTAAAGTGAGCAGACTGATACGAAATGCTTAAAACAGAGTGGAACACAAAGGAAGTGCTCAAAAACTCGATAGGTGTTACTGTGGCTGTTATTATGATGGGTCCTTGGGTCCAGCTGTGTCCTACACACACACACACACACACAGAGGAATTCTCTCTGCAGCATCCTCCCGGATCTCTAGGGCAGCACTAACCATCCAAGAGAGCTTTCTGCGATTATGGAAATGTGCCTGAACCCAGGTCCGTCGGATGCCGAGGCTCATGCCATCCTGCCTCTCAGAGTGCGAGAGAACTGAGGCCAGCTGCCTGACTTTATGTTTGGGAAAACAGGCCCAAAGAAGCCAAGAGTCTGAAAGTCACACAGGCAGTAGTAAGTGGTGCATCGAGAAGTCAGCTCCAGGCTAAGAATATGCCAAAGCCTGGGCTCTTACGCTCTGGGTCACTAGTGCCTCTCCATTCTGCAGGATGCAGATGCTGGGGTTGACAACAGGGAGCTGGGCACTTCCCATGGACAAAGCACTATTCTGAGTGGCTTACGCGCACCAGGTCCTTATAACAACCTGGGTGGGCGATGTTTTCTCCTCGTTTTGTAGATGAGAAAGCTGAGGCACTAGGTAGATAACTTGGCCAAGGGCCCACGGCAGTGAGGGTCCGGGTCAGAGTCTGCCTCCATGGCCCGCCCTCTTCATCAGCTAATGCAGACGGGTATCGACTGTAGATTTCACTTCTAAAAGAGCTTGTTTTCTCCCTGAAATGCTTTTCCCACAGGGCTCGGCATTTCTTCAGCAACCCCGCGTGCCTCCCTGGACTGGCTCCATCTGTCCAGAGCATATGCTGCTTTCCCGACTGTCTGCCCTCTGAGCCTGCGGGAGCCCGGTGCCCGTCTCCCGCCCACCAACGAACCCTTGAAGTCATTGGGCTGGTCAAAGCGCAGCCGGATCTGGTCCCGGAAGCGGCGGCTGCTCTGGCACACGTTGGTGACGCCGAAGCAGAAGCAGGGTAGGCAGGAGGCGCTGTGCTCCAGGTAGAAGTGCCCGTCAGGGCAGGGACCTGCGGGGTGGCACGGGAATGGGCTACAGCCGGTCCCTGGCAGACAAGCCTGGCTCCCGCCCTGCACCCGGTGCCCGCCTGCCTTGCTGGGCCGTACCCCGCTGCGGGATGAGCTCCAGGACGCCGTCGGGAATGCCGAACACCATGCCTCGGGCGTTCATGGCCTCACAGGTGTAGGCGCCCTGGTCTGCCTCCTTCACGCCATGGATGGTCAGCGTGCCGCGGCCGCCCTCACTGGTCACCGTCACCCTGGTGGGTCCCCCCCCGAGACAAGAGGCAGGGGTCGGGCCGGGTCGGCTGGCTGCACCTCCCCTCCAGCCCCAGCCCGCTGCCGGGACCAGAGCCACACCTGGGATGCGAGGGGATGTGGCCCCAGTTGAGTCTCCAGTTGATGATAGGGGTGGGGACGCCGATGGCCACGCAGGTGAAGGTTACCGTCTGGCCCCGGGAAGCCTGGATCAACTCCTGGGGAGGGGTCACCACCTGGGGAGGCACTGGGGGGAGAAGCGAGCAGGAGTGAGGGGTGGGAGGCACCGAGAGGGGAGGAGGAGGGGGCCGGGGGAGGAGGCTGCGGGGAGGGGCCCCAGGCCCAGAGCTCGCCCCTCAGCGCCCCGCTCACTGCAGCCGAACTCGTCGCTGCGGTCCGGGCAGTCGCTCTCCTCGTCACAGTGGAAGCTGGCCGGGATGCAGGTGTTTGTGGACACACAGCGGAACTTGGTGGGCCCGCAGACATCCTCGGGGCGCTTGGCAGCTGGGGACAGAGCCAGGTGGTATAGGCAGCAGGCACTGCCCTCAGGGAGGACCCACCCCCACCCCACCAAGCCCTTGCCTACTTATGGCCCCCAGCCCAGGCTGCCCACCTTCCCTGGGTGTTCCTAGGATCGTGCTCTCATCTTGCCTGCATGACAACACAGGCCCCATGACCAGGCCCAGACTCTGCCACCAAGACAATGCCCACAATGTTGGGGTCCCCAGTCATCTGTCCAACACACTCCACCTGTATCCCCTGAAATAGTCACAGCCGGCACAGCAGTCACGCGGCTCCTCCCCCATCCAGCCACCAGAGACGCACAAGATCAAAGGCATGGCCCCAGGAGCCAGTACCTTGGGACACCGGGTGCTGCTTGGGCACGTCTGTCTACTGGAAAGGCCTTTAGCGAGGGCCTGCTGCAGCCCAGATCTCACTGTTCCCCACCCCTCTAAGGGGCCCGGGGTGGCAGCTGACCCGAGACAGCCGTCCATGGGCTGGTCAGAGGCCTGGAGCCGACCCAGCCCCAGGGTCGGGCCCCAGCTAGGCATCTCTAGTAGATGCTAACTGACGTTCTTCTTCAGGGAGATGGAGCTTGAGACAGATACACAGGCAGGGACAGACAGGGCAGAGGCGTGTAGGAGCAGAGGCCACCCAGCCACAGAGGGGGAGCTCAGAGGAGGCCAGGAGGACCCACCTACTGCTCTTCCCAAGACCCCACCAGCCCCCAGAGCCACTCCCCTTTCACGCCCTCTGTTCTGCACTCGGTCAGCAAGGACTTGGCTTTCCTTGGACTGTTGCCCTGCAGAGGCCTCCGAGAAGCACTTTTCAACTAAAACCCTCAATTACTTCTCTCTCTCAAGGGGCTGGGTTGTCAGGCAAGCTTGGAGTCACAGAGGAGTGACATAAAACTCTGCCAGTCTGCAGCATGATGCTGCCCTTCTGTCTCCAGGGTTTGCTGTGAAGTGGGGACGGCAGGGGAGGCGAGGAGAGGCTGGACCCGCGGACATTCGGAACATCAGCACGCTCAGACTGTGACCCGGGGTCACAGAGCAAGGCTTCCATTATCCTCAGTCTCGGACTAACAGGCCCCCGGCTTCACCTCACGGGATCAGACACGCAAGATGCTACCTGGGTTGGCCTCTGGCTCTCCAGGCTCACCCACTTAACTGTCACGGTGTCTATCACACTGACTAGGCGGATGGGTGGGCAGTGGAGAGAAGGGTGGCTGGACAGATGCACAGGAGGCGGGAAAGATGCTGGCTCCATGAATGGCTAGCGGAATGGGGAGCTGACAAGATGGATAATGTGTGGATGGATGATGGATGGACGGATGGAGAAGAGATGGATGGGAGGAATGATGCTGGACAGATGGATAGATGGACAGAGGGATTTATGGTGGAATTTATGGTGCAGTGGACAGGAGGAAGGACACTGGATGGACAGGTAGATGAGGGGCTTTGCAGCTCAGCAACGGATGAATAGATGGGTGGATGGTGGGTGGACAGATGGACGGGAGGAAGAGAGGATGTTGGACTGACGGACAGATCGTGGGGGGTGGAATGGTTACATGGATGAAAAGCTGCAGATGGAGAAACAAAGAAAGCAGAACCAGCTCTAGATGAAGAACCTCCAGGGCCTTAAAGAGAAGGCTTTGCCTTACAAACCCATCATCGAGGGACCCTGGTTTATCAAGCCTACTCAGCCACTCATCTGACCCCCACACAAGCATACGTGACAAACAGTAACAAAGAAAGAGACACTAACCACTGGCTATCTAGCCATAGGGCTTGCTACAAAGGTCAGCTCAGCATCAGAGAAAGAGACCTGACAAGTCTGTCCCCAGACCCGCCGGAGAAGGGTCGGGGCTCGGGGAGCGCGGCCAGTGGGGCGGACACTCACGGCAGTCGGCCTCGTCGGTGTGGTCCTCACAGTCAAAGTCGCCATCGCAGCGCCAGAGTTTGAGGGCACAGTGCCCGTTTCCACAGGGGAACTCATTGGGCTCACAGGGCAGGGTGGGACCTGGGGGACCACCGGGCCAGGGTTCAGCCAGAGGCCTCCGGGGCCTCTCCCCCACCCCCAGCACCCAGACCCCTGCCCGGCCCGCACCGCAGTCTGCTTCATCACTGCCATCGGCGCAGTCCTCTTGCCCGTCGCACACGTAGTCTTTGGGGATGCAGTGCCCGCTGTGACACGCAGCCTCGTGCGGCCCACAGGGCACAGGCCTGCCTGGGCTGGGCAGTGCGGCCTGGGGGGCTGGGGTGACTGGGCGCTGCTGGGTAGGGAGTGCTTCCGGTTGGGCTGGCGGCGGTGGAGTGGCCCCCAGATAGGGCAGCTGGGAGCTGAGTGTGGGCATCGGCTCCTCTGTGGACAGAGCCCGCTCAGTGATGGCACGTGGGGGCGGCTCCTCTCCCCTTGCCCCCCGCCCCGTCCCCAGGCCCCTGACCCTGTTACCACCCCTCCCAGGTCCCTGCCCACCTCCCCTCTTGCCTGCAGCAAACTCTCCCGGCACCCCCCTCCCAGGCTGACGTGGAGGCCACCGAGTGCCCACACAGCCCCTCACCACAATCGAGCTCGTCAGACATGTCCCTGCAGTCAGGCCTCTGGTCACAGCGGTACTCTAGGGCCACACACTCGTTATAGCGGTGGCAGGCGAACTCCGCCTCGGTGCAGGCTCTGGGGACCTGGGGCACTGTGGGGGGTGGGGGGGCCGTCAGAGAGGCAGGCAGGACGTCGGCGGACGATGTCGGGGGACACAGGCACTGCAGAGCTGGGACGGGGTTCTGGGGCTCTGTGTCAGGCCCGATGGTTTCTGGCTCAGCAAGGGCCCAGAGCACGCACGGTGGACGCATCACAGCACACGTGGGACGTGGGCTCTGTGGCAGCAGCCTCACCCATCCCCCGTGCGGACCCCACACGCAGCTGGCATGCCACACCATGCAACCACTGGAGCACACGCGGGCAGGCCACAGCCAGGCCTAGCGAGGATGAAGAGGAAGGGGAGGAGGGGCGGCCGGTGCGCTGTGCCCGGCCACCACGCCCTCATCCTGCCTTGCTCTCCATCCATTAGCTTCTCTAGCGCCCCGGCTTGGCCTGGGTCTGGCTTTACACGCTCACCTGGTGTCACTGCAGCCGCCACAGCGGCTGGGGGGGGCGGGGGTGTCTGTGCTGGAAAGGAATGTGTGATCAGTAGCCATCCCACCTGGGAGCTGGGGGCTCGCAGGGCTGAGCCAGCCCCATCCTACCCTCCCTAGCCAGAAGGACTCATTTAAAAGTGGGAGGAAGAAGACTAGGTCCCCAGGCGTCTTGATCTGGGCCTGGGGATGCCAAGGAACAAACTTGATCTGTGGGCACATTAATAGAGGTGTGATGTGCAGAACAAGGGGGGTGACGGTTTCACCATGTTTTTTTCTGATGGGGTCACACCATGGTAGGGGTGGAGTTTGTTCAGTTCTGGGTTCCACTTAGGAAGGAGGGTGACATGTTCCAGAGAGAGGACTGAGATGCAGACTGGGATGGGAACTCCCAGCCCGTGAGGAATGAACTGGGACTGTTTGGCTCAGAGAAGAAAACACTCCAGGAGCTGGAATGTGAGTCAGAGGGTGCAATGAAAAGAAAGCTGGGCCCCACGGAAGGTTCAAAGGTACAAGCTGTGCATCCAACAGCTGTGTGCCTGGGGCCAGCTTCCTGTGGTCTCTGAGCTGCGCTTCTCACAGGTTCTGGCAAAACCAGCACAAACGCAGAGTTTGGTCTGCATCCTGGCTTTTGCACTCTCTGTGTATGTGGGTTTGGAGCAACCATTTTTCCCTCACTGGGCCTCAGGGCCCTTGTCTCTAAAACAGGAGAAATAATATCTACATCATAGGAATTACTGTGAAGTCTGAATGGGAGTGGTGTGCATACAGTCAGGGCTCAGTGAGTAATTGTTGGTGATTAAACAGAAAAGTATCTTGGACCTGAAAGCACTGTGTGAAGAAAGGAATTTACTACCTATTGTCAATGTAGAGAGGTTAATAGAGAGAAAAGCAGAAACCGGGTCTCATGGGTACCCGCTGGAGCAAACGGATGTTGCTCAACCCAAGATAAGAATGCATAACAATTGATGGGGAAGACTCATAAGGTGGTGAGCTCCCTGTTGCTACCAGTATGAAAGGCCAAACTAGGAGGGCCCATGGTGAGGACACTGAAGGGAGGGAGGGGGCGCACGTGAGTCTGAGAAACTGGAGGGGGTCGCCCCTGGCTCCAGGATGGGCTCACCTGTGCCCAGGCGTCGGAACTGGAATCCCTGGGGAGAGGTGATGTAGGAGGCGATGGAGCCGCTGGAGATGACGCTGTGCAGCACCTCCTGAATCTGCGCCCCGTCGGCATTCCCTTCCGAGCCCACATCCAGCTCCACGAAGACCCAGCCGTCCAGCTCTCTGGGAGTGGGTGTGGGGCAGGGTGGAAGGGGGAGGAAGATGCCTGTGGTCTCAGCTCCTGCCCCGGGGCCCCTGCCTGATGCTCAGGCCTGATTTCAACTCTCCCCCCTCCCTCCCCCCCACCCGGCTCCTGGACAGCCTGCACCCAACGTGGGGCAAGTGAAGGTCCAAACTACCCCTCCACCAGTCTTTAAATTTCCACCCAGAGTGGGGCTGCCCCATGGGCCCCTCCTGCTGCCCACCTGCCCCGGAGGCTCCTCCCCATCCTTGTCCACCCCACACCAGCTCCCCCTCTCCCAGGGCCCCTCTCACTTGATGAACACCACGCTGACAACCTGGTCTCCAGGGATCTTCAGGTACTCTGACTCCAGCTGGAGAGGGAAACGGTGCCATCAGTCTCCGGACCCTTCACCCCACCTTCAGTCCTGCCCCGCCACACTCGGGGAGCCCCCTGCAAAAGCCCCTTCACCTCACCGTGTCTACCACAGCCTCCGACACTTCTCGGAACTCCTCGGAGCCTGCGTCCTCCAGCTGAGGGCTATAGTCGATGGAGTGAGTGAAATTTACCAGCGCTCGGAAATAAACTGCAAAAAGGAGTTGGGGGTTGGGGGGGGTGTCACCATGAGGGGCCCAGACTGGCAGAACGGGGCCCTCAGGCAGCTGGGCCAGTGGGTGGAGATGGGAAGACAGTCCCTGGAGGCCTCCAGCTGAGGCCAACACCTGTGTGCCCACAGCTGTGCCCAGCAGGACTGCCCAGGGCTCAAAACCCAGGCCTCAAACTTGAGCGAAGGGCTTAACAGGGAAAACGGCCCAATCCAGATCCCAAGTGATGGTGCAGAAGAGGAGGCCTCCCCCGGCTTAGCGGAAGGCTGAGTGACAAGGGGGACGCCCCAGAGGAGGTGGCCTGGCAGAGAAATATCTTTCCCTTTGGTTGCACCACACTCCTTGTGGGATATTAGGTCCCAAACTGGGATCAAACCAGGGCCTCAGAAGTGAAAGTGCTGAGTCCTAACCACTGGGCCGCCAGGGAATTCCCGCCACCCCCACCCCCTGCTTTTTATTGGTACAGAAATTACTCGAAAGAGACTGTGACATGTTTCTCCTCCTCCCACCCCCAACTCACGCCAGTGCCCACTCATCCTGAACTGCCTTCCTTTCCCAACCCTGGCTGATAGAGACCCCTCCTCCGGGGTCCTCCAGCCACTTGGTTTCTCCCATCAGCGTACCTTTTGCCCCCAAAGTGGCATAGCTCCTACGTGGTTACAGGGGTCTACAGAGCACCATCATAGAGACTGTGGGTTCTGAGGTCAGCCACATCTCAGGCACGGACCTCACCTCTCTGAACTTCCGTTTCCTTTTCGGTCAAATGCAGATATTAATTACATTTACTGCACCGGGTTGCCGTGGGGAATAAATGATAGCATGCTTACAAGGCCACCTCCCTGTGTGCGAAGATGCAGCCCCAGGCAAGGAGCAAGTACTAGGGAATCAGAAGACATCGTCATCTTTCTCTCTACTGCTAGACGATAAATGTGATGGGGGGAACCTCAGATATCATTTACCCCAGTATCCCCAGTGCCTGCACAGTGCCTGGCACAATGCAGGTGCCTAATATGTGATGGCTGAATAAATTCACAGCAGATTGGTGTGAGCATACACTTACACCTACTGTTTACTGAGCAACTGCTGTATACATTTAATGCACATTAAATCGTATCATGTTCATGAGTTATTAACGTCTGTAAAGATGGGTCCCCAAAGGCTCAACTCCAGCCCACATGGAAGGGCCCCTACCCTGTAATACTTTCTACCCCCACAGCAGTCAAGGTACCAGGACATGACACCTGAATTCACTACTCACGAGTCAAGCCGTGGAAGAAAACATAAGAGTACACTCAATACACCTGTGAGCCCCTGGGAGATCTCAGATACCTATTCAGGACTACCAATGAGTGTCATTCTAATAAACACCCCCAAAATCTAGTTTCTGGAGATAAGATTTCTCAGGATAGCTCTAAATAGCCAACACAGCTTGACAGAGATTGTACTCCAAAACAGACAGGAGATAGATCTTCTGATCCCTGAATAAGGAGGGACTTGAGCCATCCAGCCAATGTAAATTTAAAATTGACTAATGCCCCTACTAGCCCATGTTATGCCATATTGATGCTGCTTATGATTGCTCCAGGTACTGTCAATTGTCTAAGTTGTTTTGTCTCTGCCCAGGTCAACAAGCTACAGCATGCAGGGCCGGTTCAACAAAGATAGAAAACTACAGCTGACCACGAAAAATATCACACCCTTAGATGGACACCGCTATAAGGACTCTGAGGCTTGAGACTAGCAAGAGGGGGAGGCCCAATACCCCGCACCGCCCCAGTTCAGCAGGAAGTAGCCAGAAAGACCTCGATGCCCCTATTCCCAAAGAATTGGACCTCCCATCTCTTGAGGGGGTAACGTTAGGTAGGTAGAACAGGGAAGAGGAGTCCAAAATGGCGGTGGCTTATAACAAGGAACGTCAAAGGAAGGTCCGAGGACCAGAGTGAAGACTTCAGGTACAACAAACAGCACTCCTGGCTAAGCCCAATTTGCATAGGGCAGGCCCAGGTGGAGGAAAAAAACATATAAAAGGAGGAGCCAAAGCGCTTTCTCTCTTTCTCTCCCGCGTGCGTGCGCTCTTTCTCTCTCTCTCCCTCTCTCTCTCCCGCATGCGTGCGCTCTCTCTCTCCCTCTCTCTCTCCCACGTGCTTGCGCTCTTTCTCTCTCTCTTTCTCTCTCTCTTTCTCTCCCGCGTGCGTGCGCTCTTTCTCTCCCTCTCTCTCCCCGCCTCCCTTACGTGCTCCTCCACTCTCTTCCCTTCAAGTCTGTGGGTCGGCATGCCCCCACGCTTTGAGGATGGATTCTCCTGCTATCTTCTAAATAAAATAGAGCTGTAACACTGATTTGCCTAAGAGCTGTAACACGGTTTGTCCAAGACCCGAGAGCTGTGATGCACCAAGGGCTTTAATGTCCGTCGCTCCAAATCTTCGTTGTGACGAGACAAAGAACCAAGGAACATACACTCACGTGACATCTATGGTGCCGGATAAGACAGAAGTTTTCAATATGAGTTGTAAATGGAGCACAGATGTGTACACACACACACACACAGTGGGACATAGTAGGGGCCTGGCACATAGTAGGGGCAATATAACCTGAACTATTACTAAAGGAGAGGCAGCTTAAAAGCTGCCTTTTAAAAGCTGCCTTTTAAGCTTCATTTTCTTCAGAAAACGAAGATCATGGCATCTGGTCCCATCACTTCATGGGAAAGAGATGGGGAAACAGTGGAAACAGGGTCAGACTTTATTTTTGGGCTCCAAAATCACTGCAGATGGTGAATGCAGCCATGAAATTAAAAGACGCTTACTCCTTGGAAGAAAAGTTATGACCAACCTAGATAGTATATTCCAAAGCAGAGACATTACTTTGCTGACTAAGGTCCATCTAGTCAAGGCTATGGTTTTTCCTATGGTCATGTATGGATGTGAGAGTTGGACTATGAAGAAGGCAGAGTGCCGAAGAATTGATGCTTTTGAACTGTGGTGTTGGAGAAGATTCTTGAGAGTCCCTTGGACTGCAAGGAGATCCAATCAGTCCATTCTGAAGGAGATCAGCCCTGGGATTTCTTTGGAAGGAATGATGCTAAAGCTGAAACTCCAGTACTTTGGCCACCTCATGCGATTGACTCATTGGAAAAGACTCTGACGCTGGGAGGGATTGGGGGCAGGAGGAGAAGGGGACGACAGAGGATGAGATGGTTGGATGGCATCACGGACTCGATGGCCGTAAGTCTGAGTGAACTCCGGGAGTTGGTAATGGACAGGGAGGCCTGGCGTGCTGCAATTCATGGGGTCGCAAACAGTCGGACACGACTGAGAGACTGAACTGAACTAAGCTTAGTGCTTAAAAGCTCAGTCTCTGAGCAAAATTGCCACTTCTAATGAAAATAATTGAAAATTGCCCTGTGGCCTTGAGAAAGTTACTTAATGTCTCTGAGCCTCAGTTTCCTCATCTATAAAACAGAGACAAGAGTAGTGTCCACCCCAGAGGGTTACTGTGAGGATAAAATAAGATGAGGAATAGAAAATGCTTATAACAGCATCTGGCACACACTAGGGGCAGCAACGGTTAGCTGGATTATCTCTGGTCTTTAAGACAAACCGAAGGAAGGGACTTGGTTTTATTTCTTCCTATCTGAGAGAGGCATTTGTGGCTTTATTGGATCTATATTGAAGGTCTTTAATAAGCTAGGCCAATACTTTGGCCACCTGATGCGAAGAGCTGACTCCTTTGAAAAGACCCTGATGCTGGGGAAGATTGAAGGCAGGAGGAAAAGAGGAGGACAGAGGATGAGATGGTTGGATGGCATCACCAACTCAATGAGTTGAGCGAGGGGCTGAGTCTGAGCGAGCTCCGGGAGTTGGTGATGGACAGGGAGGCCTGGCGTGCTGCAGTCCATGGGGTCGCAAAGAGTCAGACACGACTGAGCGACTGAACTGAACTGAATATGCTAGCCATGTTCTAGGGGTAGGGAATATAGCAGTGAACTTCATAAGCGATGATTCCTGTCCCCACAGAGATCACTTTGGAGGGGGAGAAGAAAGGAAATAAAACACACGGGCGAGGAATATCTGGACTATGGGGGGAAGAAAAAAATGAGGGTCGGGGGAGCGGGCGCACTGGGGTAGGGTAAGGCCTCCCCTCCCAGGGGCATGCTCAGAGGCAGAGGGCGAAGCGCCGGGGTGGGTGGTTGGGGGCGGGGCGGGGGTGTGCGTGGCTGGGAGAAGAGGATTCCAGGCGGGAGGAACCACAGCTGCGGAGCCCCTGAGGGAGAAGGGGGTGCAGAGAAGTGACAGATGACCCGCAGGCGGGCAGCAGAGCTGGGCCCATCCTCCTGCCCCTTCACTCTGCCTCTCAGGCCCCCAGGGGTGCACCCCAACTCCACGCCAGGACCCCTCCCCCACCTCGGCGGCTCACTGAGCAAGCCCCCAGGGAACGGGGATGGCAGCCACGCAACAGCAAGTGCGGCCCGGGTGCCCACAAGGGAGGGTGTCCGTGAGGGCGTGCTGGACCATGGGGCTGGGCTGGGCAGGGCTGCTGGGGGCCAGGCGGGCAGGGCCCCGTGGGCTGGAGCGTGAGGGCCGTGAGCTCAGCCACAGAGGCCTCTTGTGAGCTGGCACAGAGGCCCATTGAGAGTCCCCACCCCGGCCTCTGGCCTCCGCCCCACAGCCCAGCGCGGGCCGAGGAGGCCAGGCCTCTGCCCAGGAATGTGCCCACTGTCGGGGGGGTTGGGTCAGGAGGGGGCTGGGCTCCACAAAAGCCCCTTTCTCCCAGGGCCTGGGAAGGGCATGGACCCTCCAGCCTGCCCCCGCCCCCACCTCCTCCCAGACTGGGGGCACGGTAGGGGTGAGCGCCCTCCCTAGCGCAGGTAGCGGAGGACCTGGGCACAAGGTGAGGCTGCGTCTGCTTCAGGAACCGACCACCGGGGCCGAGGGGGCTGCTGGGGGCTGGCCCGGGGTGGGAGTGCTCTCCGGGGTGGCGGGGGGAGGTGTGCCTGCCCTGGCCAGCTGTCTCCTTGCTGGCCCTCATCTGACCCCACCTGGACAGCTCAGCTCAAGCCTGAAGGGGCGGAAGGCCCAGAGCAGCCTGGCACCCCGAGTGGGGGTGGGGACCACCCTCAGGGCCTGGAGCCGCCCACTCCACTTACTCTCCATACCCAGTTCCCGCTCAACAGAATTTCCTCCCCGCCCACTGGGATAGTCCTTCAGGGTCCCCTGGGTGGGCCCGGGATCGGCCAGGCCTGAGGTGGATCCAAGTCATCTCCAGACTCTAGGGCCTTCGCCCCGAGGGGTCATTGTAGCCACCCTGCCTAACCGGCACCCCAGGCCCGCTAAGTCGTGAGCTTAGATCCTACGCCCAGATGGGGAAGGGGCAGGGGAGCAGGTGGGGCCCACTGGGGCAGGGGCGGCGGGCTGGGGAGGAAAAGAGGACCCACAAGAAAGGAGGGAGCGGACAAAATGGGAGAGAGGCAGGCGGAGGGGAGAAGGGAAGCGAGTCCCCACAGTCAGAGGAGACTCCTGGTCATCACACCGGCCGTGGGAGGGGGTCCCTGGGGCGGAGGGGGGTCAGAGCAGAGCAGCAGAGAAGGAGGCGAGGAGGGGGCAGAGACACAGGGAGGGGGAGAAGCCAATGGGAGAGACAGAGGCGGAGACAGAAAACAGAAAGAGGTGAAGCCAACACAGAGAGATGGAGTCGGAGACGCGACTGATACAGAGACGCGGGGAGGGTGTGGTGGGGAGAAGCAGAGGAAAGATGAGACGAAGGCGGAATGGAGCGAGGGAAAGACATGGACGCGGAGATGGGCACGGATGAGACAGACACACAGACAGCAGGACGGGGACAGCCCAAGGCAGGGCAGGCAGGCGCGGCAGAGACAACCAGACAGGCTGTCGCAAGACGGACAAGAGCTGGAGAGACACAGAGGCTGTCGGAAGACTGGAAGCAATGGGGTGAGGGGAGCTGGGCAGGGTCCCAAGGTGGGGAGAGGCAGAGCCGGGGGCTGGCTGGGATGGGGTACTGGCATTCAGGGCTTGTGGGGTACGGAGCTGGGACAGAGCTGAGGATAGCCACGCCCCTGCCCGAGGGAAGCATGGCTCAGCTTAAGGTCAGGACCGCCCTCGCTTACTGGAGGAAGGAGGGAACTGCCCTTGGGGAAGGCCAAAGCAGGCCCACGGACCCTGGGAGTCAGGGAGATTTATCTGCGGCCTCTGGGGCTAAGATTCAGCCCAGCTGCCTGGACCTGCCTCAAGGGCAGCGGGCTGGAGCTGACGTTGGGGCCTGGAGGGTCTAAGTCCCCACACCTTCCAGTGGATGAGCCCCACTCACCAGGAGAGGCTCCTGCCCTGCCCTTGGTCACCCCCCGCCCCACCACCCACTGCCTCCTCTCCCTCACCCTGCCCCCGCCTCTGCCTTCTGCCTCCCACTGTAGCTTCTCAGGGGAGCAGGAGGGCTAGCAAGACCCACTCAGATCAGCCTTGTGGGACAGGGTCCTGGATGTTTCTGAAGGGACAGGGTGGACGGGACCAGCGTCCCAGCAGGCAGCCTTGGCAGGAGGCAGCTCCAGGGATGTGTCAGCACAGGTCATTCTAGGGATGCCTTGTGTGCCTGGGACCCGTCTGACACCCACACTCTGGCCCCACTCAGATCCCAGCAGCTGTAGCCCTGCAGAGACGGACACGGGGAGCAGCTTCAGATGGGGTCTGAGTTCCAAGTGCTGGGAGGTCACAGGCAGGACTGTGCCACCCAGGGGCCAACCCTCCAGTCTGTACTGGCCCAGTGAGGACGCCCCACCCTCCAGCACTGGGTGGCCCTGAGGCACCGGGTGGAAAGGAGGCGACCCCACCACCCCAGACTCATCCCAACCAGCTGGGGTGGGCAGCTCTGGGGATGCGGCGGGGCCGTCCAGCGGCCCTCCGAGCTGAGCTCCATTCTTGGCCCCGATCACCCTGTGCCCAGGTACTCCCGGAGAAGGCAGCAGGAACCATACGGTACCCCTGGGTCTTGTGCCGGCTCATTCATTCTCTGCCCAGAATCCCAGGGTGGGAGAAAACAGAGACTCTGAGCCCCCTCCCCGCGCTGGGCCAGCCCCTGCTCTGGCTGTGCATGTGGGGTGCTGGCAGAGTGGGCAGCTGACCGAGGCCTGATTCCTTCCCCGCTATGAAGCCAGCCCTCTTTCCCCTCAACCCAGGAACCCCGGCCTCCCAGCAGGTGACCCAACCTAAGTCAGGTTCCCTTCCAGGCCCGGCTCCTGGCCCATCTGAATGCCTGAGCCACGGAGCCCCTCGGTCCACCCATCCCTGCCCCACTCTGCATCGGTCACCCCAAGGAGGCATCTGGGGAAGGACTCCACGGCTGAGCCGTCCTGGGAGGTGAGATTCTGACTTTGGATGCTGAGCGGCTGACACTCAGTCCCATCGGAACTGGGCATTTCCCAACACAGGTAGGCAGAGAACCCGGACACCCCTAACCTCGTAGGGACCGGCCAATCAAGGCACACAGCTGTCACTCGGTGGGGATGAGACCGCCCCCATCGCAGGTGCAAGGAGGCCTCAAGGCCCTCAGCCCAGGAGGTGGAGCCTCTAGGGCTGGGATTCCCCAGGGGGCAGGCTGGGGGCCTGTGTGCTGTCCCCAGATACTTACCCATCTGGAAGTCCCCGCTGCCCAGGTCGCCGCTGCCCACACCGTCTACAAGCAGAAGAAAGACTTTTTCAGCAACAACTAATCTTCATTGAGCACCTACTGGCTGTCAGGCGTGGGTCTGGGCACCCAGTACATGGTGGGGAAGATCATGAAAACATAGCTGTTGGGACTTCCCTGGTGGTCCAGGGGTTAAGACTGGGTGCTTCTAACGCAGGGAACTCAGGTTCGATCCCTGGGTGGGGAACTGAGATCCCACAGGCCATGTGGCTTGGCATAAAAAGCAAAAGTGAAAGTTGCTCAGTTGTATCCAACTCTTTGTGACCCCATGGACTGTACAGTCCATGGAATTCTCCAGGCCAGAATACTGGAGTGGGGAGCCTTTCCCTTCTCCAGGGGATCTTCCCAACCCAGGGACTGAAGCCAGGTCTCCCGCATTGCAGGCGGATTCTTTACCAGCTGAGCCACCAGGGAAGCCCGACATGAAATAAAACACAGCTAAAAAATAAATAAATAAAATAAAAAAATAAATAAATAAAATTAAAAAATAAATAAATAAAACACAGCTGTAGTCTCCCCTCCACACCTAGGCAGGGCTGCCTGTAAAAACTGTAGGAAGCCTCCATTAATGACGGTGTGGTCCAGGCTGGATGGAGTGGGCGGGGCCAAGTCAGACCTGCCTCTAGGTGAGGATGGGAGGAAGTGGAGTAGAGGGGTCTCAGGGGCCGTAACCACCCTCTACTGTGCATTGCCCACCACCTTCCCCTTAAGTCTAGCTTATCCTGGGCTGTGTGGAGAAGCAGCCACCAGCCTGGGGTCACACAGGCGTCAGTGAGGGGTCCTGGGCTCACTGGGACCAGGGCTCAGGATACACACAGCTCTTAGCCCATTTCTTTTTTTCCTAAATTTTTTTAAAATTGAAGTATAGTTGCTGTACAATATTATACAGTTTACAGGTATACAAAACAGTGATTCACAATTTTGGGGGGGAGGGTTGATGCATGCGTGCTACAAGATCTCAGTTACCTGACCAGGGACTGAACCCAGGCCCTAGCAGTGAAAGTGCCTAACCACTGAACCGCTGGGGAATTCCTATAATTCACAAGTTTTAAAGGTTATACTCCCTTACAGTTCTTATAAGATAGTGGCTATATCTCATGTGGTACAGTATATCCTTGTAGCTTACTTTATACCTAACAGTTTGTGCCTTTTATTCTCCTACCCTTATATTGCCTCTTCCCCTTTCCCCACACACACTGGTAACCACTAGTTCGTTCTCCACATCTGTGAGTCTGTTTCTTTTTTGCTACATTCACTAGTTGTATATTTTAGACTCCACATACAAGTGCTATCATACGGTATCTGTCTTTCTCCAACTGACTTATTCCACTTAGCACAATGCCCTCCAACTCCATCCATGTTGCCACAAAGGGCAAAATTTTCATTCTTTTTTAACTGCTAACTAGTACTCCATTGCTGATATGTACCATATCTTTTTTATCCAGGCATCTGCTGACTGACTCTTAGGTTGCTTCCCTATCTTCCTTAGTCCATCTCTAGAGGGGCCACCTTGGGCAAGTATCTTGGGGCCTCTTTCAGGACCACTGGGAAGCGCCCAAACTCCACCCTGACCCCCTCCACTCCCGGCCACCAGAACGGCCTGCTCACCTCCGGAGGCCTCATCAGCCAGGAAGTCCTCGTCATCAGAAAGGTCTGAGTAGCTCCAGCCAGCCCGGCCGGCTGTGATCGTTTCTGCATCTTCCGGCAGGGACAAGCCATCGTATGCCTTCAGCCCGTGGGTCACCTGTGGGACACCACCCAAACAACTGTGTCAAACTCTCCAATTCTTGCCAAGCCCGGGGCCCCTCTTCTCAAAGGGGGACCCAGAGTCCCACCCCAAGGCCCTCCAGTGGTCAAGTCAGATGTGATTTGGCAAAGACAGTCAGGCTGAGGCTATACCACTGTTTTTGACTCAGTTTCCCCAAATCTCATTAGCCACTGAATAAATCCTCAAATAAACAAATAGTGAACTTATACTTTTTTTTTTCTTTCTTTCTTTTGTGGCCACACCGCGTGGCTTGCAGGATCCTAGTTCCTTGATGAGGGATCAAACCTGAGCCCCCTGCAGTGGACGCACAGAGTCCTAACCACTGGACAACCAGGGAGGTCCTGACAATACACTTAAAACCGCTTTGGTAAGTGACAGCTCCTCTTCCCTCGGGAGAAGGCAAGTGATATCCAGGACACGAGTTAGGGGGCCGGGAGACACAGGCAGGTAGAGGGTGACCGGGGCCGGTGCAGACGAGGGGTGTGGGCAAGTGACAGGGCGGCCAGGGTTCAGCACAAATGGGAGACAGAAGCAGAGATGGAGGGGGAGTCAACCGAAGCTGCGGTCTCCAACAGCGCCTTCCCCCACCACCCCCGCCCCAGCCAGCTTGGCCACTTGTCTCTGCCTCAGCCTGGCCTCCAAGTCTCCAGGCCACAGGGGACACATTCCAGCCACGTTGGAGATCAGCTCTGGCACTCGTGGCCACACTGACCGGCTCATCTGTGCACCCAGGGGCGGGGTTGGAGCCCAGCAGCTGGGCTGAAAGGGCGCAGGTCACCATGGTGTCAACTCCACGTGACCTCGGGTGGCGCTGAGCCCAGCACGAGCTGCAGCTCAGTTCAACACAGGGGCGGCTCGGACCCTGCACCCAGCAGGCCGGTGCAGAAGGGCCCCAGCGGCCATGACCCCTGTTTCTCAGGGGTGGGTGTGGGCAGTGAAGGCCTCTTTCCTCTTAGACAATATCGTGTGTATGTGTGTGTGCACGCTGAGTTCTCAGTTGTGTCCGACCCTTTGCAACCCCGTGGACTATACAGCCCACCAGACTCCTCTGTGCATGGAAATTTCCAGGCAAGAATACTGGAGTGGGTAGCCATTCCCTTCTCCAGCGGATCTTCCTGACCCAGGGATCGAACCCACATTTCCTGCACTGGCGGGTGGATTCTTTACCACTGCGCCACCTGCGAAGCCCCTAGACCAGACCGAGGCGTTTCCAAAGGAGTTTTACAAGATAACAGAGAGGAAAACAAACCGAGTGGAGCCTAAGGGAACCGTGGTGTCTCCAAGCACAAGAGTGCACGGGTCCACACGTCCAGTTCCAGATGGCCTGGCATGAATGTCTTGGCCTCAGCCCTATCTGGGGAGCCCAGCCCAGCCAGAAGGAAATAGGCTCCCTTGTAAAAACCAAACCCAGCCCTCACTGGCTAGACAAGGAGAGACACCCAAGGAGAAGGAAAAAACCAGACAGTCAGTCCCTCTCCTTCACACCGACCACGTCCTTGGAGCCTCTGGCCTTTTCTCATGCTTGTCCCTCTGCTAGAATGCCCTTCCTCCTTTTGTTTATCTGGCTAACTCCCATCCATCCTCCAAAACTCAGCTAAACACCACCACCTCCTCTAACTACTCAGTCACAAACCAGAACACATTCTGATAGGCCTGGAAACAGGGATGAATCTCAAACACTTTGTGCTCAGCGAAAGAAAGCAGAGAAAACGCCATACTGTACGATTCCACTTCAACGAAACTCCGGCGGGGATCAGTCTAACCTATAATGACAGGAAGATCGGTGGTTGCCTGGAACCAGGGGTGGGGTGGGGTGGGGTGGGGCCAGCCGGGAAGGGACACAGGAGACCTTTTGGAATAACGGTCCCCTGGGTATATAATCAATATGTCTCATTCTTATTACTAAACTGTACACTTAAAATGGGTATGTTTTATTGCATGTACTTTATACCCCAATAAAGATGACTCAAAAGAAACTCTCTCTGGGAGGAGCAGTTATGACTCCTCTGCCCCCAGGCTGGGTTCTGGACCGTCTGAGGCTCGCCGTGGAATGGCTGTACCTGCACTGGAATGACAGCACCTTGAAAGCAGGGACTGTGATGAGCTCATCTCTGCCTTCTCAGCACCCCATGTTCAATAAGTGCTTGAATGAATGGACAAAAGTGTCATCACCTATTCATTCCAGCTGCTTCCTGAGCATTACTTTGCTCTGAAGGTACCACTCAGCCCCGGGCAGTCTGTATGTATCTCCCTCCTTGGGTCATCTTTGTTTTGGCAGTGCTACCAAGCCTTGTGGAAGGTCTGCACTGCCCATGTCTATCCCCTGCTATAGTCTTAAGCCCCTTCCCCTCACAATCCATGAGCAAATTCCTCCTCTTGTTCCTTCTCTCCCTTCCCTCTCCCTTTGGTCAAATGCCCATTCCTGCCCTGGGTGGCCAGTGGACTTCTGGGCCGTGCCCATGAGGTCTGCATCCAGGAATAAGCTTTAGAACCTCCAGGAGCTGGTGAGAAATAGATTCCTGGGCTCTTCCTCAGAGACACTGAGTCATCTCCCCACCCCAGGTGGGAGGGTTAATGTCATGCCTGCTCAGGCATTCTGACACTCACTGGTTAAGAACCACAAGACCAGTCCAACATCAGAGGTTCTCCCTTCTCTCCTGGCTAGGGGTAGAGAGCAATGTTCCCTACCCCTCGGGTGGGTCCTACGCAGGCCCTGATTGGCCTAAGGGGAGTGTGAGGCTAGGGCTGGTGCAGGGGCACTGACTCTGGGTAGAGGAGGCTAGCGGGGCAGGATCCTCCCCAGCTGGGGAGGCCTCTCTTTGCATCACTGCCAGCCCTCCCCCTCCCACATGCAAACAAGGCCGTGGATGGCACACCTGGGGCACAGAGATTCCTGGCACCCCAGAGACACCAGGCCACTGTCTGGAAAAGAAAACCCTGGTGGTAAGCAAGGTCCAGGGCTTTTTTGCAGGGAGGGAGAGGCCACTGGGGCTTGGGATTGGACAGGAAATAGCAACACGAGATTCATCTTGGAAAAAATGTTGGGAACACACATCTGCAGTGAGAGGGGAGAATCCAGAGCATGTCGGGCCCTGGACTGGAGCCCCCTCCACCCCAGGGAACCTGGGGAATGGGCTTGTCGCATGCCAGCTTGCCCCGCTTGCAGCCCCTACCCCACAGTCTAAGGCTTTGGGGTCAGATAAGGGCCTGCAGCAAGGGACAAGCCAGCAAGAGCAGAGACTTCACTTGCGAAAAGCTGAAGATCAAGAGGTTTTAGCAGCTGTATTTCACATCTGGAAAGGGAGATGCCGCCAGACCGGAAAGAAGCTTCCAGAAAGAGACCCAAAGAGTCTGAGACTTGAACACTGAAGGGAATTTGGATTCAGACCTGGAAAGTTCGGAGTCTACGTGGGGAATAAAAAGAACCAACACTCACTGAGTACTTCCTACGTGACAGGCACTCTAAGGATTCTGTAGGTGTTAACCCAGGTTAGGGGTCAGGTAGCCCCGCTGTAAAGATGGGGACATGTGAGCAGAGTCAGGAATGTGGGCAGAGCTTGGATTTGAACCCTGGTGGTCTGGCTCCAGCATCTAAGCCCTTACACTGTGCCACACCACCTCTGTAGCCAAGGCTGGGGAGGGAGCGAACCTACCGAAGTCACTGAGAGTCACTCCCACAAAGCCTCTCAGCCACACTGCAATTCACAGCTTACAGAGCATTTCCTTGGCCGCAGAGTCACTTGACCCTGACAGTGACCCCCTGAGAGGGATGAACTGGTGTGAGTGGCCCCCACTGGCTGGCAGGCTTAGACCCAGGACCTCGCAACGCCCTACCCCAGCCCCTGCTTCCCAGGAAAGGAGGTGGGGCTGCAGCTGGGCCTCCAGGCCAGCCGTGAGGGCAGAAGCAGCGGGCAGAGCTAAGAGGTTGGCCGGCCTCCATCCCCAACGGGACCAGCTCCCAGGGACGCCTGAACTGGCAGCAGCCTGGACGCATACAGTGGGTGCTTAAGGTCCCAACAAGGGCCGCCAGTGGCTGCAAGGTCACAGGCAGAAATAGAGCCCAGGTTTCCTGCCCCCAAGCCTGTCTCCGGCTGGAGGGAGCCCTGCTTCCTCCCAGAGGAACCCAGCACTTCAGGCGGGCATTGCAGCCGGATGGCGGGGCCTGAGAGGAGGGGTCCAGAGGGCAGACCTGGGACAGAGAGGAAGGAGTCAAGCAGAGAGGGGGATTTTCCAGACTCTGCAGGCGAGGGGAAGGTGGAGGGGCAGCTGACTCATACCGGCCGAGGACTATTCTGGAGGGCTGAGAACAATTTCACGGGGTGGAGTTGTGGGCAAGGTGCACCCCCCAATGGCCAGGCACTCGCTGAACACAGGCAGGGTGAGACCAGACAGGTGGGGCATCCAACAGGCAGAGGACTTCTGGGAGACCACCACCCCCAGAGGCAGGCCCCGCAGTGCAGATGCGGTCACACGTGGAGCTCCAGGTCCAAGTCCCTCAAAGGCCCTGGGGGACAGGGGACAAAGGCTGGGCCTTCCTCTCCTGGCCTGGGTGAGGATGCCAACCAAGGGAAGGAGCCAAGGATGTCTGGGAAGGGTGTGGAGTGAAAGGCCAAGCCACGGCAGAGGGGTCCCGAAGGCAGAGGTTTGCGGCGCCAGGGGAGGTCCTGATACAGATAGAGGATATAAGGTGTGGGGGTTTAAAAAGGAGTTTTAAAGTGAGGATTATGGGATCTCGCAGAGGTCACGTGTATAGAAGAGTTTCTGGTGCTGCTAAAATCCAAGCGGTAGGAAGCTGGTGGGACGGTGAAGAGATGACAGTAAGAACGGTCATTGTCCACTGAGGACTTTCTTGATGTTAGGCCTTGTCCTAAACACTGCCTGTACCATCTCAGTTAATCTTCACAGCAACCCAGGGTTTGGCGGTGGAGGGGGCGGGCTTGGGAGGGAGCGGTGGCTGGCATTACGGGGCTCCTATCCCTCATCTGTGGTAAGAGAAATCCAAGGAGCTCTGAAACCCAAGAGTGGGATTATTTTTCTTTTTTAATAAGTTTGTAGCAAGCTCTTTTGGTGTCAAGTCCTGACCTAAATCGACATGAAGCTATGAAGAGCTTATTTACTCCACACAGGGTGAACAGTCACAGGTTTTGCTGCAGCAATAGTCATGTGTTTGAGTATGGGGTATTGTCCCAAACTCTACTGAGGATATCACACCCAGCTGAACCACTCTATGTTACCTTTCTCGAGTTCAGAGACTTCTGAATTCCAAGACATGGCTGACCTCGTGGGTCTTGATTAAGAGACTGTGAACGTACAACTGTTATTTCCATTTTGCAGATGAGGAAACTGAGGCTCAGAAAGGGTCATCTGTGTAAACGGGATGAAGCAAGTAAGGCCCTCTGCCCGGTACCTTGTATACAGTAAGTGCTCAGTAAGCAATAGAATTAACACCATTCAGGGGGTACAAGGTAGAGGTGAAGAGCTGAGAGGTGATTGGGGAGGCACAGGAGTGGGGATGTGGGCTCAGGCATAGGGTCACCTTCAGGTCTGGGATGAAGGGAGGCATCTGGCTCCTCTGCCCAGGGCCTGGGCTGGCTAGCTGGGCATAGCCTGGCTGAGCAGGAAGCTTGCTTTGAGGGTTCAAGTTGCCTGCTTGTTCTGAGGCTGACTCTGGGAGGACTGGTGAGGGGGAACTTCTCCAGCGACATTCCTCACAGGTCGTGGGCAGCCAGCCCACCTCCCACCCCCTCCCTCTGTGGTCCAGGCCTGGGGCTGAGCCCTCCACCACCCCCCCACAGCTGGGCAGGAAGGTCTGAGCACCACAGTCCCCAGGGAGCCTGCAGCCGCCCAGGGCAAGGCTCCAGGCATCTGGGCTGGAGTGAGCTCACTCCATCAAAATCCAGAGACAGCAGAGGGGTGGGGGACAAACGAGCCACCGCCTGCCCACCTGCCTTCTGCCAGCACAGATTCTGTCCCCTCCCCCATCTACAGCGGAGGGACCAGCAAATGCTGTCCCCCAAACCCTCCCCCCCCGCCGCCGAATCTCCAGCGAGGGCCCCGAACTCAGACAAGGTCCCCTTCCCACTCTGCTATGATGCGGGCTCCCCGGGAACCCCACCATGCAAGCACCACCCCCACATACACACTCTGCTACAACCCTGGCCCCGGACGCAGGGGCCAAGGTGCCATACCCCACCCCCAGGCCACCGGGTACCCTGTCCCCGGGCAGCAGACGGCAAAAGGGAAGGAATCTGTCAGGGCAGCAGTTTGTTGTGCAAACTGCCAGGGGCGGGAGGGCTCGACACAAAGGCCAAAAGGCCTTTAATCCCCTGGCAGGCTGAGAGGGGCGCCGGGCCGGAAAGGAGGTGGCCGCAGCCTCCTCGGGCATGCCTGCACCGCCCGTGCCACGTGGGAGCCCTGCCAGCTTCCCACACTCGGGCTCCCAAGGCAGCAGGACTTTCGCCAGCCAGGTGACCAGGAAGAACACCTATGCACCAAGTGAGGAGAGTGGCCTCTGCTCATCAAGTGCTTTCCTGTGCATGAGCTGAGGGAAGGTCTATACAAGGCTTACTGCACACAAACCCACAGCCTCATAAGCAAGATATGGACAGCTCCGCCACTTCAATAAGGAAAGAGACTCAGAGAGGTGAAGTCACTTGCCCAAAGTCACATAGCTCAGGCAACAGAAATCCAGGTTGAAAGTAGGGCCCCTGTGCTAGCTCAGAGGCACAGCTGCCAGCAGGCCTTTCCCTCTGACCCCTGCCCTCGGTACCATGGTGGCTGGGAACCTAGAAAGGCAGCATTCCAACCAGGGCCCCAAAGGAGCCCTGGGGCCCGGTCAGCACCTTTGACAGAGGCCAGGGCAGGGGAAGCTGGTGCCTGCGGCTTCTCACTCCAGCCCTGCCCAGAACTCGAACTCGCCGTGTGGCCTTGCACAAGCCCTTTGACACCCTTCCCGTTTAGTAAACCGCAGCCATCTCAGTCAGTGTGAACGAATGTCTCGATCACTGGTGCATTTTCAAACCAGACAACACAGAGGAGGTGTTCAGTTAACATCTGCTGGTGGGTGGCACGGCAAATGGATGCGTGAGTGAGCAACCTTGCCCAACAAGCCTGAGGGAGGAATCAGCCCATCGGACAAAAGAAAGCAAAGTTCAGAAAGAGAGAGTGAGGGGCCTTCCCTGGGGGTCCAACGGTAAAGAATCCACTTTCCAGTGCCGGGGGTGAGGGTTTGATCCCTGGTCAGGAAGCTAAATGCCTGGTGACCATAAAGACCAAAACACAAAACAGAAGCAATATTGTAACAAATTCAATAAAGACTTTAAAAATGGTCCACTTCAAAAAAAAAAAAAAAAAGCGAAAAAGGGAAAGCAAGGACTTGCCCAAGAAGACACAGCTAGCATGTACCAGGATGGCCACTGGGCCTCATGCTTCCCCCTTGGTAAAACCTCACCCCAAGGGAAGGAGGGGACTGAGTCTCACACCCTGAAATCCATCCTAGGACACCTTGCCCTTGGGTGACAAGCCCTCCAGGTCTCAGTTCTATCTGTGATAAAAACGGGAGCAAGAACCTGCTTTGCTTCTCTCCTTCCAGGGCTGCTGGGGGGGCACAGTCAGAAGGAGGGGTGACCTGCTTGGGGAAGTGTGGCCGAAGGCCTTGTATCTGTCTGGTCCTTTTCCAAGTGGACCTGACCTGGGCTCTGCCTTGAAGGCCCCTGTAGAGTAGCTGGGGTGGGCGCCCAAAAGGACCTGAGACTGCCATAGCTGAAAAAGAACATTCTATCCCTGAGTCTCAGAGACAGGCGACCGGTGGGGCAGAGAGGGTGGGCACCCTGACTCCAGGCCACCTCAGTCACTTTCTAGCTGGGTGGCCTCAGCTTCCTCCTCTTCTAAAAAAAAAGAAAAAGAAAAAGAATCATCCATCAGAGCTGCCTCCTAAGGTTCAATTCAAGTCACTCTGACCTCTACCTGCTGAGCACCGACGAGGTGCTGACCCTGAGGAGAACAGGAGGAAGCAGATGGCCACGGAGCTCTATGACAACACAGTAGAGGAGGCCTCTGCAGAGGAAGGAAGGGGGCTGGGGAGAGCCCAGAGGAGGGTCCCCCCACGGAAGCTGGGGCGGGTCAAGGGGAGGAACTGGGGAGGGTTTCCCAGGGGAAATGACAGTTCAGCTGGGTTTGAAGGTGATCGCGCCTAAGCAGGATGGAGAAGGGACAGAGCGTGCACCGGGGGGAAGAAAGGTGGGCTGAGGGCCGGGAAGACGTTTGGTGCAGTGGGACACGGTGAGCCGGGCGGCAGAGGACCCTGGAGACCAGCCTGAGATGGGTCTTTCCACTTAAAGGGCAGCGCCTCCACACGCGCTGTTGTCATGGGGCAGGTCACGGAGCCTAATTCTCCCGGTTCCCCCCGGACTCCCCACTCCATCCTCGTGCTACTCCACCCCGAGTCCGCTTTTCCCCCTGGTGCTGAGCGTGCTCCCCATCATTTACAAGGAGGCAGCTGGAAGCCACCGGGAAATGTCCCTGCCTCACCGAGGGCCAGGTGGGGCCAGAGCAGGGGGAGTGGCCAAGTGGGAGCAGTTTCCGGGCTGGGCGGCCCAGCAAGAAGGTCCCCGGGGGCTGAATGTCGTCCACCAAGCTTCTGCTGCTGCCAACTGCGCCTGTGGTGTCCACGTGCCTGCCTGCTGCCCATGGCCTGGCTCAGTCCTCAGATTCCCTGGCTCCTGGGTGGCCCTGCTGCCATGGGACACTGAGGCATCTGTGGGTCTTCAAAGCCACACCAAGCGGGGCGGGCGTGCCCATGCCTTCCGGGGCCACAACCCACAGCCTTCATGAATGAAGTTCATAGCACAGTTCCAAACCTATGGAAGCATGGGGGAAGTGCTGCACGCATTTTTGATGAAATGAGATGCCACTAACAAACGATGAGCCTGAACCGACTAGGTTGGGCCTTTCCACGGCTCTCAACTCACCAAAAGTGAAAGAAAGTGAAAGTGTTAGCCACTCGGTTGTGCTTGACTCTTTGCAACTTCATAGACTGTGTAGCCCACCAGACTCTTCTGTCCTTGGGATTTCCCAGGCAAGAATACTGGAGAGGGTCGCCATTTCCTTCTCCAAGGTATGTTCTCGACCCAAGGATCAAACCTGGGTCTCCTGCACTCCAGGCAGATCCTTTACCCTCTGAGACACCATGGAAGCCCAAGAATTAGGGAGGGGTGGGGAGAAGCCGTGATTATGGCCAACCAGGTCCTGTGTGATCCACCCACACACACATGTATACTTATACACATCTCTGCATCTCACCTCCTACGGGGCCCTCCCCACTCTCTGCCACATCTGTCTCAACAGCTCTCAGACGCACCAAGCACCCTCCTGCCCCAGGACCTTTGCATTTGCTATGTCCCCTGCCTGGGACACCATCCTCAAGTATATACTCTCCTCTTCCTCTGGCTTTGCTCAAGTGTCACCTTTGGAGAGACCCACCCTGACTATACCCCAGGTCCAGAACCCATCACAGCCGGCCGTCACTTCCTTTACCCTGCTTCAGAGCACCTCACCACCTCAACTGTACATACACGCACATGTGGACCATCTGTCTCCCCCAACAGAACATCAGCTCCATGAAGGCAGGGACTCTGTCCATTTTGCTCACTGCTGAATCCCCAGCCCCTAAAAGTGCCCAACATACAATAGATGCTCAATAATTCTGTTAAATTAATGAATGAATGGGACTTACAAATCAAGAGGCAAGCTCAGAAAGGTGACTTGCCCAGGGCCATAGAGTTGGAAGAGCCAAGACTTTGAAGGCAGGCCCCTGGTTCCAGAGTGGGAACTCTGTTCCACCTGAGCCCTCCTCCTGCCCTCTCTGATGCCCGGAGCTTTCCAGCCAGGAGACCCATCTCTGGGGGGACAAGAAGCTGCCCATGGTCACCGGGGAGAGACCTGCCCGCTGCCCAGACCAGCATCCAGGGAATGGGCGGCGGGTCTCAGAGGGAAGCAGGCCCACAGCTTCGGCTCCAGGGCCTTGCGCAAGGCAGCCAGGGAGCCAGGCCTCGGTGACTCCATTCCTGCTTGCTCCCGTGGGCATCGGCAACAGGAAAAAACAGGCTGGAACGGGAGCCCAACAGCTGCGGCCAGAAAGGCCAGCTCCCCCCATCCCCTCAGGGCTTTCCTCATCTGTTTCCTGGAAGGGGGAACGTGTTTTGGGGTGGGGGGTGGGCAGGCAGGACCGAGCCCAGGGTTGAAGACAGGCCTGTGACCAACAGAGCTGGAAATAAGAGGAAGGGCCCCTTCCTTCTGAAGGACCCCATCCTCTCTCCTTATGACTAACGTCCATTCCAGCACACAGTAATTCTGGACAGGAATAGGTATGGGGGAAGGTCGTGCAAAGACCTCTGGGAAAGGCTGGCTACACAAAGCTTAGCTGGTTCCTAAAGTCCTAAACGTTCGTAAACACCACAATGAGAAAAGGGGCAGTAGCAGGAGGGGAACAACTATTGAGTGCTTCTCAAACTTGCTTAATTTGGAACCCTTTCTCATGCAGATGTGATGGGACTATCATAGAACACACTTTGGGAATACCCACCCCAAACATTCACCTTTCCCTCAGCTTAGCTGCCAACTAGCTCTGCCCAAGGGAGGCTTCAGAGGTAAGCTGTAAGCCACCACAGGGGTTTCAAAAAGGGGGCTCCTGAAGACAGAGAAGCCCCAAGGCCGCATGAGGTGTGCCGACAAAGGAAACGCAGAGTGACCACTGGCTGGTGGCCGGAGGATACGAGAAAACCCAAACAGGAGCGGCCCTTTCCCGCCCTGGCCATCAGCTGCCCTCTCGGAGGACGAGTCCCTCAGAGGGGACAAGGAGGGTGGCCCAGCACCTGATCACGGCCAGCGGCCTAGGACCAAGGAGAAGGTCCCAGGTTCCTACGCCCGGAGATAAACGGAGCTGAGCGTTCAAGGGAGGGTCCAGCCGCTGAGTGCAGAGACGGGGTTGGGGGATTGCTGGGGGCAAGGGGAGGTGGGAGGGGCTGGGGGTCTGCCAGGCGGCAGGCAGGCCGAGAGGGATGCAGAGTGGATTTCCAGCTCACTGCACTGTCTCGGGCAAGCCCCTTCCCTCTCTGGGCCCCAGGCTCCCTTCTCAAATGAGGCAGCAAGGCCTAGATCGCTAGTTTTCCGGTCTGTCCTCAGCAGACTCAGGGGCCCCTTTAGAGACTGGGTGAGGCTGTGCTGGGGGACAGGGACAATACTCACCTCAATAAATAACAAATCCACCTTTTCCCATTTTTATATCCTGACCTCCTACATAATATGTCTGGGGCAGTCCCTGATTAGCTGTACACAAGTCACTTCACCTCTCTGGGTTTCCTCCTCTGTAAAATGGGTATGATCGTTTACATTGAGTATCTACCTCCATAGGGTTGTTGCAAAAATTAAAAGCGCAAAATGCTACATATGGTACTAGCACATGGTGAAGGCTCTAAAATAGAATAGTATTTAATCAAAATACTATTATTTTGCCCAGGAGGTGCTAGGTGCTTAGTCGCTCAGTCGTGTCCGACTCTTTGCGACCCTGTGGACTTTAGACCGCCAGGCTCCTCTGTCCGTGGCATTTCCCAGGCAAGAATACTGGAGTGGGTTGCCATTTCCTTCTCCAGGGGGGGTCTCCCCAACCCAGGGATCTAACCCATATCATGGCAACCCACTCCAGTATTCTTGCCTGGAGACTCCCTGTAGACAGAGGAGCCTGGCAGGCTACCATCCCTAGGGTCGCAAAGAGTCAGACACGACTGAAGCGACTTAGCCTGCAGCATACCACTATTATTTTGAAAGAAACAAGGGTTTCACTGCTTCATAATAAGTTTAAAAGTTTTCAGCTTAGATGATCCCAAACGTTCCTTCTGGCTTTGTCATTTTATGACATCGAGATCCTGAAATGTTAGGATTTCTAAAATTCTGGACTGTGACTCCTCCCAGCACAGAGGGCGGGGCTTGCGCAGAGAATTACAAAGTCAGAACCAGTCAGAAGGCACAGACTTCAGGGAACTGACCAGCAAAGGGTTACCATCTTCATTATCATCGTTTATCTGTTTATACCTCGCCCATCACCCTGTTCCAGAAAGACTCAAAGCAGCTTACAAAGATGTAAACAAGACAGCAAGAGAAACATCAACTCAACGTGCATACAGAAAACCTGGGTACAGCAGACAGGGCCTGGACGGGAGTGAGTGAAGAGGGAGAAAGCACGCGCTCATTTCTGGACG
This sequence comes from Oryx dammah, assembly GCF_014754425.2. NCBI lineage: Eukaryota > Metazoa > Chordata > Mammalia > Artiodactyla > Bovidae > Oryx > Oryx dammah. The sequence goes on from NW_024070211.1 coordinate 5,159,783, forward strand.
TCGGGGAAAGTGACAACAGATTTGGTTCTCAGTTTTCCAGCGGCCAGTGGGAAGAAGGAAATCTGACCAGTCCTTGGATTCCGCGTCCCAGGAGGTGAAAACAAACCTGTTGCTTAGAAGAAGCATGACTATTCCAGATACTGAGACCATGAATGTCCCGAGGGTAAAGGTTTATCTGTTATCTGGCACCCTTCTTTGCCCTTGACGGTGGGACCAGCATCCACTGACCACGACTCTTTGAGGCTGAGGCCAGGGGCAGAGGCTATGGTGATCAAGGATTCGAGAGGCTGGAACGGAGGTCCAGGGAGTACCCCCAGCATCCTCGGTCTGGGCAGGATTACCCATCCCTCCCCATCCCTGAACACAGTCAGTGCCCAAAATAGCCAGAGCAGGGGAGGGTGCCAGGAGGCCAGGACAGGGGACCCGGCTAGGCCCGCCCACAGCGGAGGGCCCCCGTGGGCCAAAGCACACACATCCCTGGGGCACAAAGGAGCACCTTCACTTGGGCACCCAGCCCTCTCTGGGAGTCCCCCACCCGCCAGGCTCCCCCCTGGCTGCACGTTGCTCACGCAAGAGTCCAGGCAGCTGCTCCACCCTTTCCACAAGGCAGGCCTTCCCGCAGGAGCCAAGTGGAAAAGTCTTTGCAGAAACACCACCCGCACCATATAGGGAAGTGCTCGAAGACCTCCTCCTGCTCCCCCACCTCCAAGATCAGCCTCCCTTCAGGAGTCTCCTGGACTCCCCCAGGTGCAGGCCAAGACAATAGGGGCTATTCTGGGCTGCATGGGGGTATTTTTACAGCTCTGGCTGGGCCTCATTCCTGGGGAACGAGAGGCCATGACCTCCTCAAGACCTTCCTGAAATTGTTGCTGCTCAGACTGTGGTGGCTGGGTCCCAACCTTAAGGCCCCGAGGGATGCCCTACAAGTGCTTCCTCGGAGGGCCACTGCCTAAGCCCCTTGGAAGAGCTGGGTCCTGGCCTCTGGTCAGCTACTGATCGTCTCAGTCTGCCCTTTCTGCATTTTTGCAGTTTGCTCAACAGCAAAATGTGGATAATACCACCAGTACGTGTAAAGGTACCTGGAGGATTCTGTGGTTAAAAGGAAGTTGTGTCTCCCCAGCTACCATGTGGGGGAGAAGGTAAGCAGAGTGGGAATCTTTTCTGCTTTGTTACTGCTCTTTTTTGCCTAGCACCTGGCACACAGTAGGTGCCAAATAAATATTTATTGGCTGATATAAATATTTATGGAATGTGTCGAACCCCTATAGAACCACCCACAGTGCTAAGTACACAGGTGGCTGACACTCTTTGGTGATAATACTCAGATCTCATTTTGGGCACTTGGCCCATGCCAGACCTTATGCTAAGTACTTTACATTGATTATCTCATTTAATCTGCCAAACACTCCCAAGCAGTAGGTACTATTATTGTTTTACAAGCAAGAAAATGTGAGTTCCACTCCAAGTGGTTCACGAGCTGGCCTGGGGTCCTAAAACTACGAAGCAGCCAAGCTGGGAATCAAGCCCAGGAACCCTGAGGTCTCTAGCATCCTGCACAAAAGCACTCCCCGCCCACTCCAAAAGGCAGCAAAGTGAGCACTGAGCTGGGAGCCAGGAGGCTGAGTACAGCTATTCAGTAGCTGTGTGGCTTTGAGCAAGTCTCTTGGCCTCTCTGGGATTGTTTTCTTTTCCATGAAAATAGGAGCATTTATTTTGACCCCTTTGTGTCGTTGGTGAAATCAAAGAAATTCAGGGAAGTGACCGCGTCCCCCAGGTCAGCCCCTCCCCAGGGTCATCAGCCATGGAGGATGGTGGGAAGATGTCCGGGAGAGGGCGGGGGTGCCCAGTACTGGCTCTGGAACAAAGCTCAGCAGTTGCCGACAACAGCTGGTAAGAGCTCTGGGCCTGGCCCAGCAGGGAGAGAGGGACAAGCTGAGAGGTCACCTCTGGCCCTCCTCTGTCACCCTTCCCCGCTGACAGCTGCTGGGGCCTTGGGGCCAAGGGCCCCGCAAGCAGGAGGGGTGGGAGCCGGCCGGCTGGGGTCATCTCAGTTCCCCTGCGGCCAACGGCTTGAATCCCAGGGTGCCTGGCCCCCACTGCTCCCACTGGCCAGGACGCAGGCCTGGCTGCCCCACCCCATAGCCCTTTCCCCAGTTGCCGGGGGAAGTCTGGGCTGAGGGTGGAGGGGCTGGAGCAAAGGTCTGTGGGTTGAACAAGTCTTGCTTGGAGCCGGGGCTGCCCTAGAGACCCTGGCGGGACAGGGATGGGAGGGGCTGGCTAGGCAGGGGGTCCGAGGAGAGGTCTCGTGGTTTTCTTGGCGACTGGCCGGGGTTGCAGGCCCTTCGGGGAGCCTTCTTGGAGCCTGTAAGGTCAGCCTTGCCCGGCCGCACCCCAGGCCCCTCTCGGCCCCCTCAGATCCACTCCCAGCTCAGTGCCAAGCCCTTCCAGTCTGCTGCAGCCCACGTGGCTCTTGTTCCTCTGAACTCCTGCACACCCATAATTACCACTGACCATATTTTCCGAAGCAAACCGGGAGCACATTTTAGCAAAGGATCCTTGGGCCACTTCCGGGAGTCAGAGGCAGCCTGGGAGATGTAGTTTGGATTTCAAATTCTAGGACATGTTCACGGTGTTTCAGAAAGACTAATTTTTTTTTTTTTTTTTTTTGGCCCACTGCACGTCATGTAGGATCTTAGTTCCCCAGCCATGGATTGAACCCACATCTCCTGTGGTGGAAGCTCAGAGTCATAACCACTGGACTGCCAGGGAAATCCCTGGCAAGACTATTTTTGTATTATTCGATTCATAAATCGAAGCTATCCTAGGAAATGTGTGCTGGCCACAGGCCACCTCACACCACTTAGAGATGACCGGACACCCCCAGCCTGGCAACTTCCTACCTGTGCAGCCCTGAGCAAGTCACTTGACCTCTCTGAGCTTCTGATGCCTCATCTGTAAAACAGGAATAAAAAGGGCCGCCTCACAAGCCTGCTGTGAAGATTCGGCAGGACAACCCTAGAGCTTAACCCAGAGTCAGGCGTTTAACCAGGTACCAAGTGTCACTTCTTGCCTTTCTGCCCCTCCCTACTCCTACCCATCCAAGATCTTACACGCCAAGAGTGAGCTCCCCGGAACCCCAGAGAGAATAACTTCTGTTCTGCTCCCTCACAGGCAAGGTAGGGCTCAAGGAAGAAGAAAGTAGAAAGAGAAGTTGCTCAGTCATGTCTGACTCTTTGCGACCCCATGGACTGTAGCCCACCAGGCTCCTCTGTCTATGGGATTCTCCAGGCAAGAATACTGGAGTGGGTTGCCATTTCCTTCTCCGGCAGATCTTCCCGACCCAGGGATCGAATCCGGGTTCACCACACTGCAGGCAGACTCTTTCCCACCTGAGCCACCAGGGAAGGGCTCAAAACCTGCTCACAAAAGGCTCCAGTGGAGCCCTGGGTCCTGGGCTGTCATGGATCACCGAGCCCGACAGGCTCACTGATCAGAAGGGGAAACTGACGCCCAGAGAGAGAAGGTAAGACCATCACAGAGGCCCCACCGGTGCTAGAGAGGCTGGAGCTCACACCACCTTGCTGGACCGCACCTGGGTGCCGTCACCTCGGCGGCGGCGTTACAAGGAGCAGCTGGATTCTACGCATGCAGAATTCTGAGAGTGGTGCCGGGTAACTCAGAGAGGACGTGGCAGCTTGAAGAAGAGAGGAAGAACTCTCCCTGCAAGTTGATGGCCGAGGCAGACTCAGGACCCCGGCGTCCTGGCTCCTGACATGGGGATCCTTCATTACCCATGATGCCCCCTCCCCAAGGCTGGGGTCCAGGTCACACAGATGAGGACTCTGGGAAGGCAGTGACAGGCGGGGTCTTTGTGGTGGGGTGATCAAGGGCTGAGACCCCCATCTCAACCCCTGGGACTAAGATCTGGCCCCTCCGGCCCGTCCCAAGCTGCAGGCAGACAGGCCCAGCAGAGGAAATGCAAGACAGGCTGGCAAGCCAGGGGGTGCGTGTCCTTGGCAGGGAGAATTCACCTCCCAGAGACTTGGGTTACCGGGTTACCGGAAATGCTAAATCTCCCGCTGCCTGCCACCTCCGACCAGGAATGTCGGCTGCCTGGGGCGGGAGGAACATCCTGTCCACCAGCCCTCGGACGCCCAGAGACAGCCAGGACCTGGCCCACTCTGTTCCCAGCCCCACCCCTGGGGCCTCGGCTTGGGCTCTGGGGCTCCCCAGACAGAGGGCACCTGTCATTCTGGGATAGTTTTAACTGACCAATCACAGGAGGAGAAGAGAGGGCTGGACGGGGGACCCCCAAAACATTGAGAACCATCCCTAAACCTGATCCATGCAATCCTGTCAAACATGGATTCTGAGCCCCAAGCTTAGATGAAGGCACTGATCTTGTTAACCCAACGTAGGAGGTGGCACAATGTAAGCTCTGGGTTAGGGGTAACCTGGTCAGAGGCCCAGCTCTGCTACGTGCCAGCTGGGAGGCTTTGGGTAATGGACTGCAGCGCCTCTCGCCCCTCATCTCTGATATGGAAGTGACAAGGCCGTGGTGGGAACCCTGTGGCTTTCTCAGAGCTCAGCTGTGACAGTCAGCACAGGGAGGCCTGGCACACAGCAAAGGCCCAACAAAGAGGGGCCAACGGATCAGGAAGGAAGAAGAAGGGAAGATAACGAAAAATTGTCACGATAGCAGGTACTATGAGCCAAGCATGTTCTCTGCCCTTATGGAGCAGCTGGATCATAAACTAGCACTTGGTAAACAGTGAAAGTACTGGAAGGGAAAATCTAGCAGGGTGAGGGGGCCAGGGAGTGGCTGGGTGGAGGCTGCAGGTCATCGGGGAAGGTGTGTGGATGTGTGAAGGGAGCTGGTGCCTGCATGCACGGAAGAAGAGCTCTCTGAGCACAGGAAACAGCAGCTGTCCAGTCCCTTTCGAATGTCCTGGAAACATTCAGGAGGCCAGTTATCTAATCCTCATGATTGCCCTGAGAGTGAGGTATGATTATCCCTATTCCCCAGAGAAGGAACAGGAGACTCAGAGAGGCGTGCCAAGATCACAGGAGGAGTAAGCGGCAGAACTAGAATTCCAAGCCTCCTTCTCAGCAAAGGGGCCAGAGGTTACTGCCCTCGAAGCTCCATGGGGAGGAACAGAGCAAGAGAAAGGAATGCACACTGTTCAATCGAAGACCGGATCCCTCCAGACTGGTCGTGGATCTCAGAGAGGTTTCATTTCCTGCCGGGGCCCCCGCTGTCTGCAGCACTCGTGGACCAGTGATGTCTGTTTGTCCACCTCCCAGCTGATGAGGGAGTGGGCAAAAGAAGGGCAAGGGGGAGAGGATGATGCTGGGAGGTGACTTTGCAGTCTTCTGGGCACCGCTGATCAAAGCTTCTCCCCAGAGGTGTGAACGCTGCGTACAGGCCTAGATCGCCCAGAGAGACGCTCCTCCAGAGTGTGCCCCCTGCCTATGCCTGCCCGGCCTTGTCCCCACTCAGCCCTCAGGACCCAGCCCATGAAGAGCTGGGTCCTGATGAGCTCCTGGTGTCCCGGACGAGGCGGAGGCCCAGGACGGGCCTTGGTAACCGGGGGTGCCAAAGCAGGCCAGCCCACGTGGGCACCAGGCCAGACCCCGAGGCCCAGCCAAGTGCAAACAGCATGCTTGGCGCCCAGATACAGGCGCGTTAGAGCGGGCAGGCTGCCCACTGCCCCCGTCACAACAAACTATCATCTCCGCCCTGCTCGAGGGGCCCAGGCAGCCGGCACCTCCGCTGGGAGCTGGGGACTGCAGGGGAGGCCTCCTCCCTCCACCCACTCCGGCCACGGGCAGTGGGAACCTCCGAGGCCGGACTCGGAGGGGCCAGAGGCCAGCAGCTCAACAGGGCACTAAGCAGAGGGGAGTGGGTGGGAAATTGAGTGGGGAAGGGTGGGCTGGATGGAGCCAAGTCACGAACTTTCCAGCATGACGTGCGAAGTCGGGCAAGGGAGAGTGAGACCTCCCCAGCGCCAAGGAGAAGGTGGAGATGGCAGCGTGGCAAGAGGCGCAATCCTGTCTGCCTCCATCAGGGGCCCCAGGGGTCTCCCAAGCCTCCACTGTCTGGGGCTTCCAAAGGGGCAACAGTGATTCCTTCCTGCCACAAGCCACCTGGTGGCTACTGAGTACCTGCAATGTACTGGTGTACTGAGACACTGGTGTCACTGAAACACTTTGATTCGCTTTAACTGAGTCTTAAATTTAGGGCCACCTAAATTTGGCCACCTGATGTGAAGAACTGACTCATTGGAAAAGACCCTGATGCTGGGAAAGGTTGAAGGCGGGAGGAGAAGGGGGACGACAGAGGACGAGATGGCTGGATGGCATCACTGACTCGATGGAAGTGAGTGATCCAGGAGTGGGTGATGGACAGGGAGGCCTGGCGTGCTGCAGTCCATGGGGTCACAGAGAGTCGGACACGACTGAGCGACTGCACTGAACTGAAATTTAGGGACTTCCCCGGTGGTCTGGTGGTTAAGAGTCTGCCTTGCAATGCAGGGGATGCAGGTTCGATCCCTGGTCAGGGAACTAAGATCACACCTGCCGCGGAGCAACTAAGCTCACATGTCACAACTAGAGAGTCCACGTGCTGCAACGAAAGATCCCGCGTGACACAACGGAGATCTCGCGGTCACAACTAAGATTCGACACAGCCAGATAAATGAATATCTTATATTTTAAAAAATCTTCAACAGTTACACATGACTGGCGATCACCATATCGGGCAGTAGAGATTTACAACATCACCAATCCTTAAACCAAGCCTGGAGGAAGGGTGGTTTTCATTTGGCACAGGAGGAAACTGAGGCTTGCCTAAAAACACACAGTGGGTGAGCTGCACAGAAGAAATCAGAACCCAGGCCTGGCCCCGCCATTGCGCTCCCATCCAGGGTCATTGTCAACCCTGGCACAGACTTACGGAAATCATATGTGCGTGGGAGATAAGGCTGCCCAGTTAATCAAGACATCAATCTCTTGCTTTTGGCCCGAATTCTATCAGCTGCACCGGTTATCACACGCTGACCAGACGGACCATTTATAAAAGTCTTTGATTTCTCGACATAAAGAAAAGGCAGAATGACGATGGAATAATCTCAATGGTTGAGGAGCCAAGTCTTTGAGAATGCTGGGAATCTCCAGTGACATACAGCTGGGCTTGGCCTTCCCGCTTCATCACCCCAGACCCCACGCAGCCCCCCAAGGCTCCTGAGACCTGGACGACACTCTCACACAGCACATCTTCCTGCCTCTGAGCCTCTACATATGCTGTTCCCTCCTCTCAGAATGCTGTTACTCTGTCTCCCAATCTAAGCTGCTCATCCATCCTTCAAGGCCTGGCTTAACTACCACCTCCACTCTGAAGTCTTCCTGGACCCCCCACAAAGACATCTTTCTCCCCCATACATCTGTAGAACTTAATTTCTACCTCTTAGAGGGCTAGAGATTTGGTCTTAATTATAGCCACTTGAGTAAATGGTTCTACTCTCTTGTTAGAACCAAAGTTCTTTGGGGAGAAACACCAGGTTGAGTTTTTTCCACCATATTTATATATGATAAATTATATATGTGTGTGTATATATATGTATATTTAACCCTTAGACACTTCCCAATACCAAGCAGAGGCTAGTGGATAATAAACAATATTTACTAACTTGAATTGAATAAGTGGCTTAGGCTTCCCTAGTGGCTCAGATGGTAAAGAATCTACTTGCCAAAGCAGAAGACCCAGGTTCGATCCCTGGGTCAGGAAGATCCCCTGGAGATGGAAATGACTACCCACTCCAGTATCCTTGCCTAGGAAGCCCCATGGACAGAGGAGCCTGGTGGGCTACAGTCCAAGGGGCCATAAAGAGGTGGACACAACTTAGCAACTAAACAGCAACAACAACACAGTGGTTTAGAAGTTTGGGGGCTCAGTTTCTTACGGCTCTGCCCTAATCTGTGCTCCTGACAGGCAAGTCCCTTCCTTGCTCTGGATCTCAGTTTGTACAACTGTAAAATGGGGGCAATGATAGTGCTCACCTTTAGGAGAGTATTACACCTATCTGACGAATACTATGCGCAGACACTTGACCAATATTTTCTTCTTAACAACCCCATGATACGGGTAATGCCATCAATATCACTCTCCCTATTTTATAGAGGAAACTGAAAGCAAAATTAGATAACAGAGTGATGCAAGTCAGGTGCTTAGCACAGCAAGTGGCCTGTGGTAACTGCTAAGTTGTACTTCCCTGGTGGTTCAGTGGTTAAGAATCTGCCTGCCAACCATGGGATCCATCCCTGGTCCGGGAAGATCCCACATGCCGCGAAGCAACTAAACCCGTGTGCCGCAACTACTGAGCTGGTGCTCTAGAGTTTGTGCTCCACAAGAAGAGAAGCCCCTGCAATGAGAAGCCCGTCTACACAGCTAGAGAGCAGCCCTTGCTTGCTGCAACTAGGGAATAACTGCACAGCAATGGAGACCCAGCACAGCCAATGACAAGTTAATTAATTAAAAAAAAAGTAAAGTGTAGCAATGCTTTTCCACCCCCTGTGTAATGAAGGCTCTAAAGAATTGGGAGAAATTTAAGATATTTTCCCAGGGCTGGGAAGTCGGTGATGGACAAACTCCGGGAGTTGGTGATGGACAAGGAGGCCTGGCGTGCTGCAGCCCATGGGGTCGCAGAGTCGGACACGACTGAGCGACTGAACTGAACTGAACTGGGTGCACAGATGTTCCTCCAAATATTTGCTGCTAGACTGACTCAGTCCTAAAAGTACCAGTGATAGAAGGGGTGACCCTAACCAAGCCCAGGGAAGCTCTTATTCTAACCCCCCTGCTCCCCAATCTGCCAGGCGGTGGCCACAGACACAGCAGAGAACCCTTTCCTGCTCTCGCCTTCCTCCGAGGATGGGAAATGTGCAGTGACTCTGGGGAGATGGCTCGGGGCGAGCAGAGCTGACCCCATGGGTGAATGGATTGAGTCTCAAAGGCGAGGGATGCTCCTGGCATTCTCCAGTCCTTCTAAGAGCTTGGACACGCCATTCCTCTCCCCAGGCCCAGTCCAGACCAACAGAAGGGAAGGGGGAGAATAGAAAGAGAATCCACACTCACAGAGTTTCTACGTTGGCCATCTCTCCCAGTTTCCACAACCGTCAAACGAGAACTCCTACATTGTGGGGGTGGTTTTCAAGTTAAAATGAGACAATGCATGTCAAGTGGAACTTCTTCCATCTTTAACATGCAGGGGACTCAGCAGGGGATCTTGTTAGTGTACAGATTCAGGTTCAGTAGTTAGTCTACGGCCATACCACCCTGGGCGCGCCCGATCTCGTCCGATCTCAGGTTCATTAGGCTTGGGTGGGGCCTGAGACTGCATTCCCAGCGAGCTCCCAGGTTAGGCCCAAGCTGCTGGGGCGTGGGCCACCCTCTGGGTTACGTGGACTAGAACAGCACTTTGCACACAACAACCCTCGAAGAAAGCTAGCTGTACTTTTTCTTTTAAAGATGTATTCCCTCGGGGATTGGGGCCATTATTTCACCCTGAGGACACTGAGGTCCAGTGAGGTTGAGACAAGGCCAGCCACAGAAGACCTGGGCTCCAGGCGTAAGCAGGATTCAAGATCCATCCTTCATGCATCACACCACCCCAAGCCCCCCTACCCCCGCCTCGGGGGCAGTGAGAGAGAGACCTGGGGTGAGGACACACCCGCCCTGGCCCTCTGTCCCGCGGCCGGCCCCTGCTGGGCCAGCCAGGCCTCTGGACGTAAGCCCAGGCTCCCCCCAGAGAGGCCTTGGGCCATCGCCTCTACTACCCCGGCGGCAGCTTCCAGCAGCCTCCCCCTCCATCGCCTTATAAAGCGGCCCCGCGCTGCTCTTTTCCAAGCTGCAGTTTCATTTTATATGGAGTGAACCAACTGCGTTCTCCCTGCAGCCACGGCCTGACTGCTTCACACATTCCTTCTGGAGCAACATTACCTAATTTAACCATAGTCCCTGCTCTCAACCGCTCAAAATAGCAGCTGCCAGTGGGGGAAAATGCCCTAATGTTATCAAAATAAACAATTCTCCCTCCTCCCCCACTCTGGGCCGGCGCCAGCCTCGGGACCCAGCCCAGCGAGGAGGGAGGGCTGGGAGGGCCGAGGTGGGCCTGGACAGACGCCCCCTTCTCCGCATCCTTCCAGCCCGCTCATGGATGTTCCTTGGACACTCTCTCATGTGTGTTCCCGGGAGCTCCCCATTCCTTTCCCTGGCCCAAAGCCACCAAATGTTGCCCTAGTTACCCAAGACTAGGATTCAACTTTCACTTTTTCCTAATAATAAAAACTATAGTCAGAAGGATTGCGATCATTCTTCCCCAGGTATTCATTATGAGCGCAATACTTCCCACACCTTGGCCCGCTGACACCTGCAAAGTAGGGATTCCGTCTTCTCTCGTTTCGGATGAGGAAATGGGTGCTCAGGAAGGTGCAGAGACAAGCCCCCGGTCACAGAGCCCAAAGGTGGCAGAGGAGGGACTAGAACGCAAGCCCAGCTGCCCCAGAGCCCTAACCATCTGCCACCTTCTAGCTGGGACACCTCTGCAGGGTTGGCACCCGGGTGAAGAAGAGCAAAGGGGGTTTTTGATGCTGGACGGGGCCTGCTCACTGGCTGATGCCAAACCCCAGGGGCCGGTCATACACTGGCTCACGTTCCACCCTGGCTGTGTGAGCCCTAAGTCTGTCCCTAGAACTCCAGGGGCAGAGGCTGCCTGTCAAGCTGCAATTCCGAGTACCTGCTGCCTGCTCCCTTCACCTCACATGCCTCAGAGCAAGGCTGCCACCTTCATGCAGGGGACTCCCAAGGGCTGACATACCTCAGGTGCAACCAGCAGTTAAGGAGCTGGGAGGGCGGGCCTCCCCCGACTCCCCCAACTCCCCCGAGCTCTTAACACACAGAGTAATCATTAACCAGGGCAGAGCATCGCACCCCGCCACGGCCAGAAGCTCCAGGCCCCTTCCCTCCTGAGGAATTCTGGGGCCGCTTTCCCAGCCACAGTCCCGGGGCACTGAGGCTCCTGGTACAGGGCAGGGGTGACGGGATAAGAAAGACCTAATCTGATGGCACTAGGGCAGGGGGCCCAGCAGGGGCCCGGGGGGCACTCAGAAGCATCTGGGGCCTCTTCACTCCGAGCCCCTCTTGTCCTGCTCCTCACTCCAAATCACGAAGATCCATCAGTGGAAAGCACTGGACGAGACAATGGACCTGGAGCTGGGAGCCCCTTCAAAGAGGAGGGAGAGGCTGAACAAAACCAAGCCCCAAAGTTTACCTAGGACGAAGTACCAGGGGCAGTCATGAAGGCAGAAAAAGAAAATTCACAAAATAATAGTACCTGTCATACACCAACTGCCTGTTCTGGCTGGAGATGATTTATACGATGTCTAATCTTTACTGAAACCTGGCAAAGACGGTTATTACCATTCCCAGCTGATAGCTGAAGGCTAGAGAGGTGAAGTCACCAGCCCAGGGTCCCAGAGCAACAAGTAAGGAAGCAGGACAGGACTAGGGGCTGTGCCTCCTGCTCATGGCAGTGTCTCAGCATAGCCTGCAGAATTATGTTTTGGGGGGTAGGGGCAGGGGTGAGGTAGGGGGTGCTCTTAGCACAGCATGTGGGATCTTAGTTCCCAGACCAAACTCATGCCCCCTGCAGTGGAAGCTAGGCGTCTTAACCACTGGACCTCCAGGGAAGTTCCTCACCTGCAGAATTAACTGACGGGGGCCACACAGGGCTTCCCAGTGCTATTCCTGGGTTGGGAAGATCCCTTGGAGAAGGGATAGGCTACCCATTGCAGTATTCATGGGCTTCCTTGGTGGCCCAGATGGTAAAGAATCCGCCTGCAATGCAGGAGATCTGGGTTTGATCCCTGGGTCGGGAAGATTCCCCTGGAGGAGGATATGGCAACCCCCCGTAGTATTGTTGACTTGAGAACTCCCATGGACAGAGGAGCCTGGCGGACTACAGTTCATGGGGTTGCAAAGAGTCAGACACGACAGAGCAACTAAGCACACAGCACTACAGGCCATGTAAAGGAGACTCTGAGTCCTGCTCAGAAACCCCAGGGGTGAGAGAGCAGGTGGGGGAGGTAGGCAGGGTGTCCCCCATATTTGGAGGTGCCAAGTAAAGGTGGCCCCTGCGGCTTCCAGCACCTGAAGGTGTGTGTGTGGGGGGTGCTCCTGCAGTATTGCAGGGCGGGGGTGAGACCTGCATTCCCCCTCCCCCAGGAGGTCACTCAGAGAATTCCCTTCAACTACTCAGGTGAAACCTAGGTGAGGCCCCGGCAGGCTGGAAGCTTTGATCTTATCACACATTCCTGCCCCAGCCATCCCAGCCCTTGTCCCCTCCCCACCTCCTCTCACCCAGGAGGTGAGAAACCAGGCCGACTTAACCCTTTCCTCCCACTGTGTGCTGGTGCTTAGTCACTCAGTCGTGTCCGACTCTTTGCGACCCCATGGACTGTGTAGCCCGCCGGGCTCCTCTGTGCATGGGGATTCTCCAAGCAAGAATACTGGAATGGGTTGCCATGCCCTCCTCCAGGGGATCTTCCCGACTCGGGGATCGAACCCAGGCCTCCTGCATTGCAGGCGAATTCTTTACCGGCTGAACCACCAGGGAAGCCCTTTTCCTCCCACTGCTTCAAATCAAATCCAGGCTTGAGCTGATCTCTGCCTCCTTTCGGTTCCCCAGAAGAGCTGGGGTAGAGAAAACAGGATGGGAAGCGGAAAGCAGGAGGTTCAGCCCTACTCCTCTCACGCAACCCCGCAGGACCGCAAAGCTGAACCCCAGTGGCAGCTTCCATCTCTCCTGAAGCAAAATAACCAGGCACTTCCCTGGTGGTCCAGTGGCTAAGACACCATGCTCCTGGTGCAGGGGGCCTGGGTTCGATCCCTGGTCAGGAAACTAGATCCCAAGTAAGAGTTTGCACACTGCAACTAAGAGATCCTGCGTGCTGCAACCAAGACCTGGCACAGCCAGATAAATAGACAAAAATAAATGACACAATATAACCAGGCTCAGCATAAATAAGCCTGGCTGTTCCCCACATCCATAAGCTCAGCCGAGACTCATAGCAAAAGCGGCCTGCTCTCCTCTCTGCATCTTCTTCCCTGCCCTAGCCCGAGGGTGGGGGGCGGAGCGGGGGGGCTGTCTCCCCAAGACCCCTCTTCCCACAAACTACCTGGAGGAAAACAGACAATAACTAGAATAATAAATGGGGACAGACACAAAGTCACAAAGACCCCCGACGTCTCCTAGAGGTCGAGTAGCCCTAAACAACTGCTCCTGAGCTCTTAGAAGACTCTGCCTTGAAAGCAGCCCCCTTTATTGGCTGACCCTCCCTTTATTGACTAATCTCCCTGATCAAACCAGAAGCTCCTTCCAACCATGCTTACTGTTCATACCTAACACAAGGCTGGGCATAGAGCTGGCACTCCATAAATGTTTGCTAAATGAGTGAATGAATGAATGAAAAGTCCCATGTTGCATCTGGGGAAATCAGGCTCAGAGAAGTTACACGACTCACCCTGGATCACACTGACAGGGTCATGACTCCTAGTGGAGTGCTCACTGGCTAAACAGACATTGATAGGGTCCCTAGATCTTAGCTCAGCCACAGCTGAACTGATGTGAGCTGAGCACTGCAGGAGGGATCCCAGGTCCACAAGGGAGGACAGGAGAGGCATCAGGAAAGTATAAGGGGGCAGGGAGCCTTCTCCATCTCCTAGGCCAGGGTCCGGCACGTATGGGCAGGGAGTCAGTGAAGGGAGACAGAGATTGGTAAGATGCCAGGCTATACCACCAAGTCTTGAGGACAAGCTAACCGTTTTCTCCAAGAACTCAACTTTCCCTTCCTCTGAGTTGGCAAGTGGCCCAAAAGCAAGAAAGGAGCCCATTTTATAGGTAGGAAGAGTGAGATCCACGGAAGAGGGTCAGTAGTTGGCTGGCAACCAAGTAGAAGACCAGGCCTTGACCTCTTGCCTCCTGATCTGACTAGTCACAGGCAGTGGACTGGAAGGCATGTCACCTCAGCTATCTTGGTGACTTCCTCGCATTCTTTCCCAGCGTTAATGATTCCAACAGCAGGCCGGGGCCTTCCTGCTCATGCATTGGACAACAATGCGAACCCAGGGACGATGGGGACAACTTCTGGCCCCCAGCCCCAGATGCTTTCCTCCTCCACAGGCCAAATCCTCCTTGCTCTTAAAGCCCCACTTCCTCCAGAAAGTCTTTCCAGAGAACTCAGGCCAAATTGATTTGTTCCCTGACAGTCCGCTATTGTCTAGACTGGAGTTGTGCTGGGTAATTATGACTCATGAGCCCTACCTCTCCAACAGGACCCGGAACTGCTGGAGAGTAGGGGCCACGATGCTAACCTCTTCCAGGAGGACCGGCAGAGCTGGCTTCCATGCCCACCTTCCTCTGCGCCGGGCTGTGTGATCTTGGGCAAGTCACTGCTCTCGTCTGAGATTTTTCCCATCTGGGAAATGGAGGCATAATCCCAGCTGCGCAGGAAAGCTGATAATGCAGATGGAACGCTAGCACAATGTCTGGCGCAAGCTTGGGCTTCAGGCAATGAATGGGTGAGTCAGTGAATGCGTGGATGAATCCTTGATTCCTCTGCTGCGCAAAGACGGTCAGACGACACAGTTTGGGACTTGTCTATAGATTCTGCTCCCAGCTGTGTCCCTAGAGACGTGGGCACAGGGTTGGCTCAGAGCAGCAAAAACCCACTGAACTCCAAACAGAGGGAAACCTACAGACCTCAAAAGGAGCTTGGGACCCAATCGAGAAGGATCCAGGTTCCAAAAAGTCTCAGTCCCCAGGAAAGTCAAACCCACCTCCTTGTGGAATGTCGTCACTAAACTCAGCTGGAGGCCCAGGGGCAAAAGGCACCCAAGTCTGAGAATGGGAAGGAGCTGGTTAAGCCCACATGGTAGGTACGCTGCTTGCTGTACCCTCTGCCAAGGCCAGTCCGGTCCACCTCCTCCAGGCAGCCTGCCGTGACTATGCCAGCCCTCCCAGATTGTCCTCTCTCTCCCCAGAACAGGCCAGACCCACTCAGGAAGGGGCAACAAGTCTGGAGTCACACAACATGGGCTGTGTTCCCAGCTGGGCCATGTACTGAACGAATGACTTGGGCCAGCCATGCCCCCTTCTTGGTGCCTCAACTTTCCCTTCTGCAAAATGGAGATAATAATGCTAACATCAAAGAGACTGCTGCGAGGGGACTACGCTGGCAGTCCAGCGGGTGAGACTCTGCGCTCCCAATGCAGGGGGCCGGGGCTTGATCCCTGGTTGGGGAACTAGATCCTACACGCTGCAACTAAGACACAGCGCAGCCAAATAAACTTTAGAAAAAGATTAAAAACTGCTGTGAGGATTGGATTCTATAGGATAATGTCCGCGACGTCACGGGCTTGGCTAAGAGAGGGTGTCGACTTTAATTAGAAGGTGCGCTGGCTGATGACCTGGGTTACTGAGGTCCCTGGGGAGGGCACCCTGGAAGTCCCAGGGCACAGAGACTGGACTGTCCTCAGGAAATCATCGGTCTCTTCCTCTGGCCGAAGGGTCACAGGATGGCAAACGGCAGCAGAGGAAGAAGAGCTGTTAAGTGACAAAGGCCACTGGGGCTGCGATTTATGGGGCCAGAATTTCAGAGCATCCAGCCCAGCGAGGGATCCAAGAAGAGATATGATCCCAGTTCCCAACTATTTGAAAACTGGAAATGCCAAACAAGGAGATGGATGAGTCAGCTGGGGTGAAAAAGGGAGGCCAAGACCTGGGGCGGTGGAGCGGGGGCGGGGAGGCAAGGCTGGCTCTTTGGGGGTGAGTTTGGGGAGGCGGGGGGACAGAGAGGTGGGGGCAGGCACTCGGAGGTGGGCTGGGAAGGGGCCAGAGGCAGCTGGGAATTCCCAGCCCCACCCCAGGAGAGCATCTGTGGGGTCATCTTAGGCCACCTCTCAAGTCCCCCCCGCCCCCTGCCCAGCCCTAGCCTGTCTCCCCACCCCCACAGCCTGGGATAGGGAAAAGATGCCAATGGTGAAAAATGAAACACCTGGACGTGCCCCCCCGACCCCCTCCAGTGTAGAAGGGTCAGGGCTCTACCCAGCAGCCCAAGGCTAAAGGCTCAGGGAGGTGGGGAGAGCTTCCCTTTAGTACTGCTGTTTCCGAGAGGCCAGGGGAGCCAGATTTAAAGTTGTGTAACCCCAACCACCCCTGCAACAGACCTGCCAGAGGATTCCCCAGGGCTCCCTGGGCAAGTCCTGCCCTCTCCAGTGGGTCTGGGCGGGGGTGTGGGTGGGGGGTGGGAGATGGAGTCCCAGGGAGCACCCCCTCCATCATTCCCATTAAGACGCAGGAACATCCTTTCTGCACCCATGGGAGCCACTTGGCCACGCCTCCTGACACTCAGAGCCCACCAACTGCACACATCTGTGAAGGGGACAAGGCGTCCACAGGCTCCAGCCTTTCCCAGGCCACACCCTGGGGCCTGCCCCCCTCCTTCTCCCCTCCAGGAAGGAGCAATCAGGGTGAACTCTGTCCTGCAGCTGCAGCCTCAGTGGGGGAAGGGGGGGCTGGTGACCGATCAGATGCAGCTACATCTGGGGCTCACAGACTGGGAAGGACAGGCAGAAGGAGCAGGGATGATCCCTTAGCCTGGTCATTCATTCAACAAGCCCAGAGCAGGCCCTGGGTCAGGAGATGGCAGTAGCTGTGATCAGGAGGAGGTGTGTCAGGCTGGGCACTGGGAACCCTGAGTCAAATAGCACTCCGGCTGGGCCCTCAGCAGGAACTGGGCTAATAAAACAGCCACCAACTGTCAAACTCTCGCATGTTCCAGGTAGGCATCTGCTTGGTCTCATACGCACCTGGGAAACAGACATCGTGATCCCTATTTCTGACCTGAGGCTCAGAAAGATGAAGGAACCTGCCCAAGGTCACACAGCCAGGTAGGGGTGAGCCAAGACTCGAAGGCAGGACACCCTGAGCCCACACATTTCCCTTGACCACGTCGCCCAGAGAAAGGGGCTCTGAGTCCAGCAAGGGCACAGACAAGGGAGGATGGCCAGGTGGGCACTCTGGCTTGTCCTACACGTTTCAAGTATCAGCTGAGAGCGGCAGCTAGGAAGAAGAGCCTTCCTGCATCCAGGGACCAGGAGCAGCCCCTTCCCAAGCCTAGCAAGGAGCTTGGGTCTTCTCGGCCTGCTGGCTTCTTCATAAGTGTTCACCTACTATTGTCCAGCAGTCTAACACCAGGCAAACTGCAGGGAGCAAAACTGAGTGCCTGCCCTCATGGCGCTTCCATTCCAGGTGGGGAAGACCGTGAATTCTAACTAAACACATAAATATACAAGCTGTGAACTTAGGCTGGAGGGTTCCCAAGGATCAGTGTCTGTAGCTTCATTCAGCAAGAACCCCACCCCTGCCCCTACAGGCCAATGCAAAGTTTCCAACCGGGAGCAGGGGCAGGGAGATGCCCTAGCTGTGAGTCCAACACTGTCCCCACCCCCATGGTCCCTTCCATCTCCTGCCGGTCTCTGTCCTCCTCCCAAACCTGCTCCTGAGGGAGTCCTCCCATCTTGGCTAATGGTAGCCCCATCTTTCCGATACTCAAGCCAAAACTTACGGAGACATCCAAGGCCTCTCTTTCTGTCCCCTCCCCTCCCAAGCCCAGTCCATCAGCAAATCCTGTCAATCCTATTTTTAAAATACACTCAGGATTCAACCACCTCCCTGGTACAAGATCCCATCACCGAAAAGCATCACTGAAGGGCTGGGTCGCGGCCTCCCTGCTTTTGACCTTGACGCCCCACACTGCCTTCACATAGCAACCAGAGGGATGCCTCATCTCACCCCGAAGCAAACCTGGAGCCCTTCCGGTGGCCAACCTGCCTACCAACCCTCACTCATGCTGCTTCCGCAACGTGCGTGCATGCAAAGTCGCTTCAGTCGTGGCCGACTCTTTGCAACCCCATGGACTGTAGCCCTCCAGGCTCCTCTGTCCACAGGATTCTCCAGGCAAGGATACTAGAGTGGGTTGCCATGCCTGCCTCCAAGGAATCTTCCTGACCCAGGGATCGAACCTGTGTTTCTTATATCTCCTGAACTGGCAGGCACCACCTGGGAAGTTCCTCAGTGTTTCGTGCAGATACATCCAGCATACCTCCGGGCCTCTGTGATCACCACTCCCCCACCTTCCTCTAGATACCTTCGGAATCACAGCCTCATCTGCAGATCACTCTCTGTCCTCTTCCCTACTGTATTCTCTCTTCCAAACACATCTCCACCTGCCATATATAGTTATTCTCTGTCTCACTGCACTTGCTACAATGCAAGTTACTCAAGGGGAGAGAACCAGACTCTTGTTCTTTGCTGCAGCCTCGGCAGGTACAGGGTCAGATACTTAGAAGATGCTCAACAGATATTTGTGCAATGAATTTTGAGTCTAACACTTAGGGATGTCAGGTTACAGAATACTGAATTGCATACATCAGTGTCCATTCATTCATCAACATAGACTGCCAGACTCTGTGTGCCAGATACCTCCGAAAATCCAGTGCAACAGAGAAACGGGCCACCCTCCCCCGTGGCTCAGGGACACGGCTCCAGCAGGTGACCAGGAGCTGGTCCTCAAGACTTCTCACGATGTCACAGGTCCCCTCAACCCGGGGTGATCTGGGGATCCCTGCAGCTCTGGCACAGGTGAGCATCAGGGAAAGGAGGGGAGGGTGGGTTCTAGGGGCGGCTGCGACTCGAAGGCCCCACATGGCCTGGCCTCAAAGAGCTGCCTTGTTCCCAGGACTTTCATGACGCTGCCCCTGGCCCAGCCACCCCTAGCAGCCACTCGCCACTCCCTGCTCAAGGCCGCTATTGACATGGACCTGACGCCACCAGGCTGGGCAGCAAAGCTGGCGGCTCCCCGCGAAGTGAGTTCCACACATTCTTCTGGGTTTCAGTCAGCCAGCTCTGGGCGCTGGGGCAGCCAGCAAGCCCCAGCCAGGCCCTAGGAGCAGGAGGGGGCCACAAGGGCCAAGACCGGGCTTCAGGCAACATTCCAGCAGGGCCGGGACCCTCAGCCCAACCTCCTGCTTCCTGGCAGGAGGGAGATGAGGGGAAGGCCAGGGCAGGCCCCGGGAGCAAAAGTAGTGGGTTCCGAAAGCAAGGGCGGCGGGCTTCGCAGATCCCTGGGAGGCTGCTAGGGGACGGGGACACGTTCGCCCCCTCCGCCTCCAGCCTGAGCCCTCACGGCTGCGAGTGGGCTGCGGTGGGGGACAACCGGCCAGCGCTGGGAGTCAGTTCTTCCCACGTGCCCCCAGTGGTCTGAGGGTCCAGAACCCACATGCCTGGCCTCCAAGTGGCTTCTGAATCATCGCTCCAGATCTTTCCACATCTTGGGCGGCCCCTCACCCACCCTCCCCTCCCAAGGCTAGGCAGCCCTGAGGCCTCTGCAGGCTCACCCAGTACCTTTAGCCCCCCAGGGAACAGCCAGCGGAACCCAGTGAGAGCTCCACGCAGGGTGCTGAGCCATTCTCCCCTCACATTCCACACAGGGAAGGGCCCAGCCTGGCCCATTCAAGGCCTTAAGGCCATGGGCTTAATTCAACTGTAGGGTCTCAGGGACTACTGGTGGGGAAATTAATTAAGAAACCTACGAACACGCATGTAAGCCCACAAATGACTGACCTAGAGTGAAGTCTTTCTCCCTCCCGCCAGGACAGGTGTCCCCAGGAGGCCCCGGGGACACTCCGGCACATCCATCCTGAGTGCTTCTGTCCCCAAGCCAGACCCCGTTCTTCCTTGCCCGAGGAAGCCCCTGCACCACCTAGGACCTGAGTCCTTTTATCAACATCAGTGATGACAGTTTTATCAACACCTACTGCCTGCCTGCCTGCTCCAAGCGAGCAAGGACGCAGGGAGGGCATGTGGTTTCGAAGCCTGGCTCGTGGGGCCACGAGTAGAGTGTGTGTCCATGGAGGAGCAAGTTACACAATCTCTCTCTCCGCCTCAATCTTCTCTGCTTAGAAAATGGGGGCTGTACTGGTAGCTCCAGCTTAATTCATTCAACAGATGTATTTACTGCGTATTTACTACCAGCCAGGCATCAAGGATACAGCAGCAGTGAACAAAAGCACAGAAGGCTCCGCTCCTTTGAAGATTAACCCAGGGGGAGTGGGGAAGGTAAACGGGTAAATAGATACACGTCGGATAGTGACAAGGAGAAACAGAGCCGAGGAAGGGGGCAGGGTAGTCAGGGACTGGAAGGATGCGAGGCACCGGGTCACACAGATATCTGCAGGACAAGCATTCTAGGCAGAAGGAACGGCAGGTGCAAAGGCCCTGAGGTGGGAGTGTGTCTGGAACGGTCCAGACACAGAGACTGGTACGGTTAGAGGGAACTTAGTAAGGGCGAAGCGGGCAGGAGGAGTCGAGAGGCAGAGGTGAGGGGTGCGGGTGGGGGCCAGATTAAGTCAGGGGCTGGGTTCTGACATGAGCAATGTGGGGAGTGTAGGGAGGTCCTGACGGAGGGCACAACACGCGATGATCTGTTGAGAAACTTCATGCCTGGTGGATGACAGAGGGCACGGACAAATGCGAACAATGTCTGTGACTTCGTCTGGCCTGCTAATAACCCCAGACCACCCCCCACCACTGCAAACCCTAAAACCAGTTACCTCCTGCCACCTTCCTTCCATCTGTCTCCCGGGCCGGCCTCAGGCCCGCAGGTCCCAACTTGCCTGCCCTCAGCCTGTGAACAGGCCTGGGCTGAGCCAGTTGGGGGCCAGGACGCCCCAGACACCAGGAACTCGGCCTGGGACGTGTGAGGTAGGGGGGCCGTCCATCTCTGCCTCCCACACCAGCCTCCACCTCCCTCTGCGGACAGACGTGCTCTGGAAATCTCCAGGGCACAGTCACAAGCCCCTCCTGGTGGCAGATCTGGAGCAAGTGGGGGAGGACAGGGCGGCCGGTTTTGTCAAGGGGGACGTGCTCTGGAAATCTCCAGGGCACAGTCACAAGCCCCTCCTGGTGGCAGATCTGGAGCAAGTGGGGGAGGACAGGGCGGCCGGTTTTGTCAAGGGGAGGGTTGAGGTAACTCGGGCCCTGAGGGCGGGGGAGGCTCCTCCAACCCAGCGGAGGCAGGAAACAGGTATCTCAGAGACTTCCCTCCTGAGCGCTGGAAAACACCACAATCACCCTCAAGAATCCTGTCTCTTGGCAGGGCTGGCCCCACGAAAGGAAAGGCTAAGGCCCCAGGAGGAAGGAAGGGGGTCAGCAGGCCAAGGCAGGCCCTGAGTCACCGGGGCCTGGCCCCCTCCCCCAGCAAGCCTCCCCCACTGCTCTGAACTGAAATTACTCCCACGCTTAATCACAGACCACTGCTTCCTCTGTCTCCTGCCCCCAGTGAGGTCCTGAGCTCCTTAAGGACCACATCCCCCTCCCCTGTCCTACCCTCACCCACTCAGTATGGGCTTGCAGACAAGAGCTAAAAGGCGCCGGGAGAGAAAGGGCAGGAGACAAGGAGAAGCCTAAGGCTGCCTAGAGCACAGGGATAGGAACCTGCCGTTGTTTTACACTTACAACAGACTTCTTGCCCCCATTTAACAGATGTGGACACTGAGACTCAGAGAGAAGAACTTGTCCCAGATCACACAGCTAGGAAGTGGCAGAGGTGAGATTCAAACTTGAGTCCATCATAAGACTCCAGAAACCAAGCTCTTTGAAGTCCTTCGACCCCCAGCCTTGGGTGGGACCATGAAGATTTCCATGTGGCTGCCGAGGAGACTGTAATCTCACAGGATCGGAGAGCTGCCTGTTCACCCATCTCAGTTCTGGGGAAGTGCAGAGAGCGCCTGTTTTTGCTCACCCATAAATTCCCAGTTTACCGTGCACTGGTGCACAGGAGGTGCTTAGCGAGAATCTACAGAATGAATGAACCCTGAACTCGCTGTCATGGAATGTTTAAAGAAGACGTTTCAATGTTTAAATGCTTAGAGAAGACGTGGTGAACGAACGAGTGAATGAGGACTGGCTGCAATCCCTGAATTTCTGTGGAAATTCCTCCCCCTTACAGCAAACAGCTCCTCCCCGCCCCCAGCCCCCGCCATCCCCACTCCTGTCACAGTAGAACCGCTGATCAGGGGGCAGAGTTGGGCAAGGGTCAGAAAAGGAACATTCCTTGTGCTAGGCTGGTGCCTACTTTTTTGGAAAAGTAAAGGTCAGTGTTTGGAGGTGCAACCTCGGGTCAGGACTAGGGAGCCACTGGATGGGCCCTGATGGATGTTTGGGGGTGAGAGGCTGAGACAGAAAATTAAGGAAGACACCCAGATGGGGATGGGGGAGGAGAAGTGCTGGGGGTGGGGTGGGGCAACAGAGGTGACAGGTCATGTTTGGGGTGGGGGTTAACGAGTGACTCAGGAGGGCAGAGGTGAGAGGAAGCCAGCAAGGTGGGGACAGGGAGTCAGTCGGTGGATAAACACAGGCCAGCTTAGAGAAGTCCCTCTCTTGGCTCTGAGAACAGGGGACAGGGTTGGCTCGGGGACCACCTGAAAGAGGCTGGGTTGGCTCTGTGGGTTCACCACTCAGGCCCAGCTCCCCAGATGCGTCCTCAACCACCCCTGCCACCAGCTCCCTGCCCAATGACCCCGCCCTGCTCTTCTCAGGTTCACTGGGTCCTGAGAGCTGCTCTGGGACGAATGTACTCTCTCCCTTGGCTTGGGCCCATCCAAGCTCAGAACAGGGGAAGGGGCTGTAGGAGTAGGCCTCCCCCGCACCTTGAAGATCTGGGAAGAAAGCTCGGGAGACAGATCCACTGACTGTCTACCACGAACTGGCCCAGCAACAAACATTTCTGCACCCACTCCACCCAGTCCTGTACCCTGAGGCCCCATATTCTGAGTTCCCCTTAGGCATGTGGGCTGGTCTCAGAGAGGTTAACAGCTTGCTCAGAGGTCACACAGTTGCTCAGAGAAGAGCAGAGATTGATTCAAATCCCTGAGCTGTGGGACTCCAGGGCCTGTGGGTGTTCCGCTGAAGACTCAGTTGTGTCCAGACTGGTTCTTTACTTGCGCCTGCCTGGTGTCCAGCTCCCCAAGGGGACAGACATCGTGGTAAGAAAAAAAAAAAGTTCCCGTGAGGATGGATAGAGTCCCCATCACCACTGAGTGCCCGTGTTCCAAGTTGGCACAGAAAGGTGTGTCCTCGCCCAGCCAAGTTCCCACCCTGCTCCAAGTTCCTCAGCCTGCCCACCTCCCCACCAAGAAATGGCAAGGCCGGGCCATGCCTAGCGCGAGACTCCGAGACTCGGCAACGTGGCCGGGCGACCCACTGGACTCCCACGAGGGCCGGTCCAGCCCCCGGACCCTCGCGGGGTGCCCTGAGTGGCCCTTCGGGAGAGCGCCACGGAGGACGGTGGCGGTGGCCTGTGCTAGTCCGGGGTCCCTGGCGGGAGCCGCCGTCCTGGGCCAGAGTCCCCAGCCGCGCAGCCTCGGCGCCCCCGCCAAGTTGGCGGGCGCGGCGAGCCGGGCCCGGGGCACCTCCCGCCTCTCCGCCCCGCACACTCACCGCGAGCAGCAGTCCGTGCAGCAGCAGCGTCAGCAGCAGCGCGCCCGCCGCCCGCCGCCCCATGGCCCGGCCCGCTCCGCTCGCTCGATGGCTCGCTCGGCGCCCGCCCGCAGCCGCCCGCTAGCCAGCCTGCCTAGACCTCCGGACGGCGCGGCCCGCTCCAGCCGCCCGAACCCCTCCCGCGGCAGCCCCGCCCCGCCCCCGGGGAAAGGCCACGCCCCCTGGATGAGGCTCCGCCCTCGGGGCAAGGGCCCGCGCCCCGGGACGAGGCTCCGCCTCCGAGACGAGGCCCCGCCCCGGGACGAGGCCCCACCCCCCGGGACGAGGCCCCGCCCCGGACCGCCCCCGGGTTCAGGGCTCCTCTCTCCCCTGCCCGCCGCGCAGCCAAACCCAGCCTTTGTCTGGGCCCCCAGGCCCCCCCACTATTCCGAGCGGGCTGCAGCCCAGCCCGGCTCCCCGCCAAACCCGGCCTGGAGTCAGGGATCGGACCAGGGCCGGCGCCCTGCGCAAGGGATCGCCCTCTCTCCACGTGCACACCTCTCTCCCACGCCCCCACCGACCCTGGGACCCCAAAATCCACCCGCTCTCGCCGTCTTTCACGCCCCGCAGACATGACTCCGCGCACCTTCCAAAACGGCACGCGCTCACCCCAGCGCCCTTCTTACACGGGTCACGCACGCTTGAGCCAACGTGGCCTCCCGAGGTCACCTGCACACTCACCACTTCACGCACTAACGCGCTCTCGGCCACTGTCCGTGAACGCTTGCTCACGCTCACCTGCGTCACCCAACTTTCAGGTACTAACAGTCCTCACCCACTCAAAAGATCCTTCTCTCCCCTGAAAAGCCACACCTCTACAGGTGATGCATGAAAAGCCACACCTCTATAGGTGATGCACAGGACACAACTCACACTCTCAGTTGCTCACGTTCACAGTCATGTTTTCACACACGCACAGACGTGAATCCCAGTATAGGAAGCGAAATGCCGTCTTCATGCCCAGGTTCCCCTCGAGGTCTCACAGTTCACATACAGACCAACATTTCTCACATGCTCAGTTCAGTTCAGTCCAGTCGCTCACTTGTGTCTGACTCTTTTGCGACCCCATGGACTGCAGCACGCCAGGCCTCCCTGTCCATCACCAACTCTTGGAGCTCATTCAAACTCATGTCCTTCCAGTCAGTGATGCCATCCAGCCATCTCATCCTCCGTCGTCCCCTTCTCCCACCTTCAGTCTTTCGCAGCATCAGGGTCTTTTCCAGTGAGTCAGTTCTCCACATCAGGTGGTGCACAGCACCTGCATTTTTTATGCCTTCTCACACACTAACCACAGTGCCTTATAGAGGACACTGCATATGAAACTGAGGGTCCCCTGACACACCATTTTCCTGTCACTCACAGATCAACTTTGATTCACATAAATCCTAGCCCTGGTGCCAGAGACACACCGGCCCAGGCCCAGACGCAAACACACACTGCTAAAGCCCCAATCACAGATGCTTGGGACTGATGGCAGTCCCGGATGACACAGCCCCACAGACAGCACGCAGGACCCTGACACCAGGCCTCCCCAGGCCGTGGGCTCCTCTGCCTGAAAATTTCCAGGGCAGCCCAGGCTGATGGGTGGAGGGAAAACTGGGATGTGTGAGTGTGTGTGTGTCACACAGAGGAAAACATTTTGAGTAATGATAGAGGGAGGAGAATAAACCTGAAGTTTCCATTGTTTCCTATGAGAGTTGCTAGGTTCCGGAGACTCGTGGCTGTGTTTGCAGCCAGAATCGAGGTGAGTTGTGGACAGAAGGAAATGTCCAGCTCACTGGGTGGCACCAGGCCTGGCTCCGGAAGGAGTGTTCGCTGTGATAGGGGCCTGCAGGCTTCCAGCCTTCCATCCAGGAGATGAAAAAACACTGGAATCCTGATTGGCACCTGGGGGGTTGAGAAAATATTGGCATTCTCACTGCCAACCTAGATAAATGCCCATCTCCAAAAGACCAGGTTCTGCTCCACCCTGTGGGGCGTATCCAGGAAACCAGCTCAGAGCTGTAAGGAGCAGACAGGACATCCACAGTGGTCTGGCCAGCTACCTGGCCCCAACCCAGATGCCAGACACAGCACTGAATAAAGTGTTTCTGGTCCAGATAGGAGGGTAGAGGTGGACAGAGGAGGGATCCCTGATCTTGGTGCTTGTATGTGTGTGTTAGTCGCTCAGTCATGTCCGACTCTTTGCCACCCCATAGACTATAGCCCGCCAGGCTCCTCTGTCCATGGAATTCTCCAGGCAAGAACACTGGAGTGGGTTGCCGTTTCCTTCTCCAGATCTTGGCACTTGGTGAACCCCTAATCTGCTGAAGGGAAAAGGGAAGATACAGTCCCTGTCCTCACGTTGTTCTCAGTCTGATGGAGAATCCTGTCTGTACCGCCTTGCTGTGCAGTCTTGAACAAATTTTTCAACCTTTCCATGACTCCAATCCATCGTTTGGACAAGAAGAATAATGTTAAGAGCTCGGGAGTCACAGTGTCGTTATGAGGATTCAAATGAATTAATATATTTATTTTTTAAAAGGAACTGTTTCCTGGGACTTGCCTGGTGGTCCAGTGGCTAAGAATCTGCCTTCCAATGCAGGGGATGTGGGTTCAATCCCTGGTCGAGGAATAAGGATCCCCCATGCTGCAGGGCAACTAAACCTGAGTATCACAACTAGAGAGTCGGCGCACTGCAGCAAAAAGATGGTCCCACACAACACAGTTAAGACCCCACGGCCACGCCTAAAGTCCAGGGCAACCAAGTAAATAACAAAATTAAATACTTAGAAAAAAAAAAACTCAGTTTGTGGCACATGGTAAGCCCTAAATAAGCAGTAACCAATTTCTTTTACTGCTGTTTCTGGGGGAACTCCCAATCTGAAGAGGGAGACACGACTCTGCCCTCAGGGGGCTCCAGTCTGATGGAGGCGCAGTCTCTGCAGCCAGTGTTGCTCTCAGCCTGAAGGCCGGGTGTACCTCTGCCCCCAAGGACTACTAAAGTCTGATGGGGGAGTCCAGCCTTGCACTTGGGAACTCCCTGTCTGATGAGGAAGGCTACAAAACTCCAATGACTTCAGAGCTGGCAGGTGGCCAGCCTCGGTGGCAGGATTTTTCCAAGGCCTTGCCTGGTCCATGGAGGGTCAGCATCCGTGACAAATCCCATTTTGTGAGCTGCCTCAGTCTCTGTTCCCTACCTCGGGCCCTTTAAGTCCCAAAGCCTTGGCTTCTTGGGTGATTTGCTCATAAGCAAAGGAAAAGCAGAACAAGTAACTCTTTGTAGATGTGCAGTCAAGACTAAATCTCAGCTATAAGTCTTGCTTCCTAAAAGAGGCTGGGGAAAGAGATGGTAAAGCTGACTAGACTGGCAGGAAGGGGGCTGACGTAGAGGGCAGGAAACATGGCCTGTCGAGAAAGTTCCAGAGTAACTCCACCTCCTGGAGGATTGGTCATCCCCTATTTATTCTGCATCCTCTCCTTCCCACTAACGGATTTGGCTGGCTCTGCTTTATTTTTGCTGTCCTTGGTATCTTTAGTAAATGTTCTCAAGTTGCTTTGTCTACAGTCTGGCTATCTCCTCATATGGCTTTGAAGAAGAGCAAAGGCAAGGCCTTGCAGACGCCAGTTGAGCCGGGGAGGCATCTATAATCGCACTGCGTATGTACTCCCAACTCTGGGCACTGGCCACACTCTCTGGGATGGAAACAGCTCAAGTCTCACAGAAAGTTCCTTAGATAAAGAAAGACTACCAGAATCTGGAGAGGCGAGGGCAGCCAAACAATTTGGCTTCTGAAAAACAGGAGTCTGATCTAGGATCTCTAATCTGATGGGGAAGTACAGACTTCGTGGTTCATCCGTCTGTCACTACAAAACCAATAGAACTCAGCTTCCCCTGGGTTCCTCTCCCACTCCAAATCTTTTCTTTGCCTCAGAGCTTCTCACTCCTCCTGTATTCCTTTATTCATTCAGGGCTGCCGTGGACGGTGGGGCGGGTTGTTCACTGAACAAGTGTATGCAGCCAAGGGAGGCCTATTGCGGTGCTAGATCTGCCCGGAGGGGGTACCTTTTAAGAGCATGACCAAAGGCGCCATTTGGCCTAGTGGTGGTGCCTTTCATCCAGCAATGAAGGTAAACCTCTGCCACGCACACATGTTCCAACCCCTGTGTCAGAAAGCAGATGCCGGCAGGGTAAGGATGTGTACCTGGGTGAGAATGTGGAACTGGAAATTGGTATGAAAGGGAGTGGGGATGGAAGAGAGGGGATAAGGAGATGATGTGTAGAAGAGGAAGAAGACGGGGGAGGACACGGTTCTAAGCAGGCAGCGAAAGATCATGGAGACAGAGGGACGCTTGCAAGGTGGGAAGATGCAGTCCAGGCCAGCTCTCCAGCCGCTTGCCTCCCCCACTGTGGTCTTTGCCCATGTCCTTCCTTCTCCTCCGTAAGTGTGACTCTCACCCAAAACCCACCCCCTTTCACCCTGCTGCTCTCTCTTTCTTTTAACTTTCTTTTAGGGTTCAGCTCAAACTTCATGTCACCATAGAAGCCTCCCCAACCTCCCAGACTAGATCGCTCTGCTTTCCCACAACCTCCCTCCCCCATGCTTCTCCTTCTGAACATTTTTGACAACTGCAATCAATTGGAAGACCACCTAATATGAAGAGTGAAGAGACAGACAAAAGGAAGGCAGAGAGCATGACTATCCGGTCTCCACCTTGTTCCCAACTGTATCCCCTGTGAAGGGCACAGTGCCTGGCTGACCTGGTCCTTGAAAACTTTCACCTGAATGAAAGAACAAGTTGGTTCAAGCATGGCACAAGGCGTAAATACCCCCTTTCTGGTTGTGCTCGGGGCAAAGGTCAGCTCCCTTCACAGTCTGATCAGCCTTGAATCTCATTGAATCACAGTCCAGGCTGTAGGCAAGTGAGTGTATTTTATTACTGCCCTTTGCAGACAAGGAAACTGAGGCCCCAGGGATGGCGCAGCTCGCCTGTATCACGCAGTCAGTACAGTATGGAGCCAGGATTTGTGTCTGACTCTAGAACCTGCATTCTGAACTGTTCCCATTTCTGCTTCCCACTGGGTTGTTCTCAGCTCTACCCAGGCAGAAGTGTGAGGCTTCTGAAAATCACCTTGGGTTTGACCCCCTCTTTCTCCCTCCTATTATTTCCCCACCACCCTTCATCATTATCAATTGCTTTGTTTGCTGAGCTTCCACCTTGGGGCCCAGGTCCAGAGGAGGGTTCCCACGCTGTACCTCACGGATCACTGGCCTTCTGAGATGCTCTTTGGAAAGGGGGTTCCCTGGTCCCGAAGTTTGGGAACTCTGTTCTCTTTCCTGCACCGTGGCCACCGCAAGGGACCCAACACAGGAAAGTTTCTGAGCAGGCCTCCAGAAAGTCTCCTGTCCAACTCTGCTCGACTCAGCATTCCTCAACATATTTTAGAATGGAACCCACGTGTCTTTTGAAAAAACCTTTCAACATCTCGCAAGACGGGTGTTTCTCAGAACACGTCTTGCAGATACTGCCCCAGAGTCTGGCTCCTGAGCTGACCATAAATGGTCTCTGTAATTTGAATTTGTCCCTGGAGCCCCCACACCCCTCCAGCCAGGCTGGAATTCCTATGGCCTCCATACACCCCCTCACATTCCTGCCCATGCACCCCTGCTTCAGCTCTAGATGTCTGTGTGGGGGCTGCAAGTTGGAACTCCATAAATGTTCATTTTTCTTCCTTTGTCACTACACATATGGGCGTTTTCACCCACTGTGATCGGCGTATGCTAAAGATTTCCGGTTTTGCTTTTCTCACTTAACATTTTCATTAAACACAGTTCGAAGTGTCAGTCAAGACCAGGGCTACTTAAAAATGGCTCTGTGGACCGGTGCCAGTCCCCAAACTGTGTATTACCAGTCTGAGACAAGATAAGAAGCTTGCTCAGAGTGTAAATCGACTATGTCAGTTAAGCACTCTGTTTAGCTCAGCTGACACTATTTTTTTCTTGAAATACTTGGTCCGTTTTGGAAGCAGCACATAGATTTACAATCTGGTACAAGGTCTTCATTGCAGATGGTAATTGTTAGCAATTTGTGGGCCAGCGACTCTGAACTGACTTTGCACATAATATTTCTAATAATTATTTGACATCTTGTCTCATCACCACACCATCATTCATTAACCCTATCCTATCATTGGCTATTTGGGCTGTCTCTAGTCTCTGTAGGGCTTCCCTGGTAGCTCAGATGGTAAAGAATCTGCCTGCAAAGCAGGAGACCCGGGTTCGATTCCTGGATCAGGAAGATCCCCTGGAGACGGAAATGGCAACCCATTCCAGTATTCTTGCCTGGAGAATTTCATGAACAGAGGAGCCTGGTGGGCTACAGCCCACAGGGTCACCAAGAGTCGGACAGGACTAAGCGACTAACACACAAACACCAGGTCTCCGTGGTTCATAAAGCGTTGCTATGAGCAGATACGTACGCGTCTGTGGGTTTACTTTTCGCAGTTCCTTCAGGAGCTTAGGGACCACAGGTCTGAGGCCAGAGAGGTGGGGGAGCCTGCGCAGGGTCATGAGTGGCAGCGGCCGGCCTCCCACTCAGGCCTCCCGACTCCGGCCCCTTGCTCCCTCCTCCGGCCTGCACTGCCCTTCCCACTGGGCAGATTTCCGTCCCTTTCATGCTTTTCTTTGCTGGGCTCTGTGCCCTCTGCAGCGTTCCCACATGTTGTCTTTAGGAGCTTGAGAGAAATCCTTTTGGAATGTCCTGTGCCTTCTCCCTGAGTTCCCGGCTTTGTTCAATTGTTCATGAGAAATTCCTGCCTTGTTGGGAGGGGCCCAGGAGGCTGTTAAAAGAGTTTGCCAAAAATGGTGGTACCAATTCGGGCAGAACACACATCGGAGGCTCTGCCTCTCCCCATATTTCAACTTAAAAAAGGACCACGTGGATGCGACTGGTGGGGAGGGTGTTGCCCACTCAAATTTCCTCTGTAGAGCAAGCGGCAGTCATGCTCAGACAGAAGAGATAGGGAGGGATAAAGTGGGCCTCAGGAATGAGGGGTGGGGTGGGCCAAGGCTTAGAGGGTTAGCTTCAGAGATGAGGAAAGATAAGGGTGGGATGAGGGTTGGGAGTAGGATGAGTGTGTCTCTCCAACACGCATCGTGGTAACACAATGCATTTATTTTCTAGAAGCATAGCATCATTCTAGCAGATGATCTGTTTGAAAAGGGCCACGTTGGATTGTTTTAAATAAACAAAAGGAATTCTAATATCATGCAACTATACTCAGTGTTACCAAAGGATGCAGGGACCAGTGGATTAGTCAATTGAGACCACAGGTGGGCTTTCAGGAAATTTCTCCCTTTACTATTTCCTGGGAAGAGCAAGTTTCAGGTGAATGCTCCCCTGTTTAGAACATTGGTGCTGGAAGCAGCCCAAACCTCCGGGGTTAAATACCATCTTTGCTTTGTCTAAATTTCTACATACTCTGAAGGCTATGATTTCCCCCTCTTTCTCCTGGAATCTGTTCAATAAATATTAAGAAAGAAACTGTACTTTGGATGGATGTTGAGGGGCTGAGCCCTGGGGTGGAATCCCAGCTCTGCTATTTACCAGTTGCAGGGGTTTCGGCATGTCAGTTTCTCTCTCTGAGCCTTAGTTTCCCCCTCTGTCAAATGGGTACTAACCTAGGCTTGCAAGGAAGAGAGTTCTGTGAGTCTATGTTTTAGGCCTTGGTGGCATTTCCGACGTACAGTGCGGGTGCTCAATGATAGTGACATACGTCTGTAGGTGTGAAGAACTTCCCTGGGCCGCCCTCAGCCTCGGAGACACACACTGCTCTGTACACAACCTGGGCAGCACAGCAGGCTCCTGCGTTGTTCTGCAACTGGTATGAGACTTCGGTTTATATGGTTCCTACGGAGGCATGGCTTGAACAGTGGACCTGGGGCACTCTCTGTGGCCTCTGCATGGCCACACAGAGCAGAGGGCCTTCTCTAACTAAGAGCCTTGTTTTCTCTGGACTTGGGCTGAGTGACTGCTGGGATAGAATCCTGAGTACTGAGTTTCTACCCTGGGTAACAGTAAGGCCAGTGCAGAGACCCTGTCCCTTTTGGGTACCACCCAATCCTGAACCTTCAAACTTGAGCACCCACTATGTACCGTGCTCTGCACTGACATCTCTTGTTCACTGATCACCCGTTGTATACATTTGCAGAGCACCTAGTTCTTGCAAGGTGTTGTAATCCTGAAGATAATTACTGGGTTGGACACAAAGTTAGTTTGGTTTATTTCTGTAAGATGTTATGGAAAAAAACCTGAATGAATTTTTGTGGCCAACCTAATATTATTATTGACTGCCTGCTTGGCACATAGCACTCTATAATGAAAATGTTGATCATTCTTTTAAGAGCCCCTGTGTTCTATGATTATAGCCATCTTCATCATAACCATTTGTACCTGAACACTCTATGCCTCAGCTTCCTCATCTATACAATAGGGGCAATTCTTCCTTGGAGGATCGATGAGATGATTGAGTTAATACACACAGAGCATTTGAAACGATGCCTGGAGTATATTGTAGAGCTTAATAAATGATGGCTGTCATGATGAATATTATCAGTTATTGAACATTAATTATATGTTCAATAACATATAAGTGTCCCTTATTATAAGGGACACTGTCATTATTCTGAAAGTAATAATAGTTAAGGTTTTCAGTTTCAGTTCAGTCGCTCAGTCGTGTCCAACTCTTTGCGATCCCGTGGACGGTGGCACGCCAGGCCTCCCTGTCCATCACCAACTCCTGGAGCTTACTCAAACTCATGTCCATTGAGTTGGTGATGCCATCCAACCATCTCATCCTCTGTCGTCCCCTTCTCCTCCTGCCCTCAATCTTTCCCAGCATCAGGGTCTTTTCAGAGAGTCAATAGTACCTATAGTTAAGGGTACTGAACACCTATTGGGCATGAGACCTTGTTCAGTCACTCAGTCGTGTCTGACTCTTTGCCACCCCATGGACTGCAGCATGCCAGGCTTCCCTGTCCTTCACTATTTCCTAGAGTTTGCTCAAATTCACGTCCATTGAGTAGGTGATGCCATCCAACCATTTCATCCTCTGTCATCCTCTTCTTCTTCTGCCCTCAATCTTTCCCAGCATCAGGGTCTTTTCCAATGCCTTTTCAATTACGAGGCCTTGTAATCCACATCAGTATAATAACTGAGGCCCACTTGTGAGCCAGAACTGGGCTAGATACTGGAGACCCCAAGATCAGTGTCCTGGGTAAAGGCATTATAATCTGATAAGGTGAAATTGGACAGTGTTGAAGGCAGGCATCTCTGGGAGAATCAGAGGTGACTCTAAGGCAAATACGGGCTTCGAGTAAGAAGGGGAAGCCTTTGAGTGGCCAGACACATGGTTTAGGTATCAGGACACCCGACCTATCTCTTGAGCTGAACCAAAATGGAACCCAATGAGCTGTATTCCTGTGAATGTTCACCTGGGGAATAGGTTACTGGGTGCCTGAGAACCCACCAGACAAAGGCCAAAGTCTTCTTCCTGGGGAGAGAAGGGGTGCAAGAGCAGAGGAAAGAGTGGCTGCCCTGCTGAGCTTTGGAGCCCGAGAGGATCTTCCCAGTCCTCCAGAGATGGAACAAAAGTGGAGGTGAAGTCAATGGGCTAGAGGTTTGGTGCCTCATTGCTTTCTCTGCCCTGGGACCACTGTGTCAGTCTCATGGAGATTCACACTTGCTGCCTTCTCTGCCTGGCCACAGGGCTCAGCCACAGCCAGCACCTCTTCTAAGAGCCATGGAACCTGGTCCATCTCTGGGTTCTGCATTATTTCAAGATTAGACCACTCCATATTCTGAGTTGCTTTTATTGGCCCTCAACTCCTACAAGAAGGGACTGGGCCTGAAATTCAGAGCCACAAAGAAATGGGGCCTGAACAGTCCCTGGGCAGCCTGGGAAGATGGTCAGGACCGAGGAAGCCTGAATTCTCAGGTAGAGGCACCCTCAATTCTCAGCTTGGGAAGCTCCAGGCCTGGCTTGGAACTAGAAGGAGAGACTCAGAAATATCTAAGTCTGAGGTCCCTTAAGAGACCATCAGAACAACACCACTCATGTTACAGAAGGGGAAACAGAAGCCTGGAGAGGGGAAGTGATGTCCCCAAGGTCTCAGGGCAGGCGGGTGGCCAAAAAGAGTTTGGAATCCAGTCTCTAGAGTCCTTTATGCAGGAAGATGGTGAATAACTGGGTGTCTTGTGGGGCCTGATTCTTCAGCACCCAAATCAATTGAATTTCTGAAGGTTTAGAGCCCTCAGTGGCCCAGAGAACGTCTTCCCAGACAGCGCCACCAAGAAATTTGGGACTACCTCATTCTGACCCTTCCAGCCCTTACCTGGCCTGTATAGACCTCTCTGTGCAGAGTGTCCCAGGAAGGGCCGTCCATTCACCTGCAACCATCCCTGGTTGACTGTTCCAGTGCATCTCACATTCGCCATCAAGGTTTTGTCTACATCCACCCTGGACCCTGGTCATTAAAACCTCATCTTTAAAAGAACAAAAATAGAGGCTTCTCTGGCGGTCCAGTGATTAAGACTCCATGCTTCCACGGCAAGGGGCACGGATGTTAGCCCTGGTCAGGGAACTGAGATTTCTCATCCCGCATGCCTCAGTCCAAAAAAATAAAGACACAAAAGAACAAAAATACAAAAAGCACTGAGAACAGCACCTGTACATTGTAAGTACTCTGTGAGGGCGTGCTATCATTGTCATCTCATCCTTACTACTTCTACCTTTCTGCTCACGTGGAGCTGTGCCAAAACCAATGACAATCCTGAAAGACAAAGAATATGAATAAGGAATCAGTAACAATCCTTTAAACAAACAAACAAAGAATGTGAAGAGTGGTTGGGAATGAACAGCCTCAGCCAAGGCTAGGAAGCTTCCTAGCCTCACTTCAAGTGATTCATTCAGGATATGAATTAGAGGTCCCAAACTCAGACCTGTGGGCCTCGCACATGCAGCCTGCAAGCGCTCTTGTTCAGCCTTCAGAACACTGTATTTTTGTTTGCGTTTTGTTTTGTGTTGGCCGTGCCACACGGCATATGGGATCTTAGTTCCCCAATTAGGGATCGAATCTGTGCCCTCTGCAATGGAAGCGCGGAATCTTAACTGCTGGTGAAAGTCACTCAGCTGTGTCCGACTCTTTATGACCCCACAGAGTATAGAGTCGATGGGATTCTCCAGGTCAGAACAACGGAGTGGGTAGCCTATCCCTTCTCCAGGGGATCTTCCCAACACAGGAATTGAACTGGGGTCTCCTGCCTTGCAGGCGAATTCTTTACCAACGGAGCTCTCAGGGAAGCCCCTTAATCACTGGGCCGCCAGGGAAATCCCAGCACCATGCTATTTTCAAATCTGTTGCTGATATATAGAAAACCAGATTCCTGGGTTCTCTTGAAAAGGCAACCACCTGTTTGAGAGCTGGGTTTAGATGAGGTATCCCCTCTCCCCCTAGCGTGGGTGGTCTCCACCACTGCCTACCACCCGCCCCCTTCACCCATTCACCTTGACCTTCCCAACCTTGTTGGTCCTTAAGTGTATATTCTCTCCATCTAAATGGCTTTCCCCCACCCCAGTGGAGGCTTGGAAGGAGCATTTTGCCACAGACAATTTATTTTCCGCAGCCGCGACCGGATGGATGTGTGCCCTCTTCACCGTTGGTGTTGATGTCACCACCAGCTGGAGGGCTTAGAGATGGGCTCCGGGGCTCTGCAGCCTGAGCGGATTGCTTCCCAGAACTTGGGCAGGCGACCTAAGGAAAAGATCCCGAGCTCAGGCAGCTTTATCCCCGGCCTCTGGGGCAGGATGGGAGTGAGGTTCCGGCCCTGAAACCCGCGAAAGCAGCTCGTGTTGGCAGAGTTATCCACGTACTGCACAGCGTTGACAGCCCTTCCGGACGGCAACACGGAGGTGCTGCCACAGGGGTAGTCGAAGGCGGCCGCTCTGCTGCTGTGGTTACAATAACTGCGGGGGGAGGCATGGTCCAGGTGGTCCAGGTGGATGGAGTTGGCGGCGCGTTCCAGGTAGCTGGCTGCAAGCCTCGGCAGGCTCAGGGACTTAGGGTAGTTACTGTAGAAGGCATTGGTGGATCTGTCGAGGTAGCTGATGCCTTTGATGAGCTGATCCAGGAAGGTGGGGTTAGAGGGACCCGAGGGACGATCTGTACAGAGCAGGCAGTAGGGGTTGCCGCGACACATGGGCTTTCTGGCCACCTTGGGGCCCTTCGCCAGGTGGCTTGTCTCCACACACTTGGAGTTGTAGGGCCGGCCCATGCAGATTCTCCTCAATGGCAGTCTGGGGGAGCCCGGGCTGTTGGTGGGCTCCGAATGGTTGTTGCTGGCCTCGGAGCCACTTGGAGTCCGAGAGCGCTTGAGGTTGCTCGCCCCTGTCATGCTGGGGCCGTGGGGCCAGCCTGGAGTCTGGGCCATGAAGGACACGTTGTGGCTGCCGGTGCTGGGACGGCCCACTTGGTGTCCAGACATTGTCCTGGGCAGGCGGACGAGGCTTTGTGGTACAGAACTGCTGAAATCTCACCTAGAGGCTGGTTCCCTGGGCCTGGCGGGGAGAGAGCCGGGTCAGCTCTCCTCAGCTCCCGGCCACCTCCCACTGAGCTTTCCAGGTGTTCCTCTCCGCATCTTCCTCCCAGGCCCAGGGATTTTTTCAAACAGGAAAGCAGGCCCCATGTTCTTCAGAAAGCACAAAGGGCAAGAGATGGGGAGGAAGGCAAGACCCTGAGAACAACGGGAGTCAGAGGACCCCCTAGAAAAAGTGGGGCAGTCTCTTTTTTCCTTTCTCTGTAGCCCACATTCTGAAATTCCCTTTCACCTTTTAAGCAGGGACTCCAGAAGACCACAGAGGCAAAGGACTAAGTCTCTAATGGTGAAATTCGAGGCACCAAGACACATTGTTTAGAGTAACATCAGATATCACCCACTACACTGTACACCCTGCTACTGAACAATATCTTAGAAGCGATACGATATATGTGCTTTTTCTTTGCCAGTCCTTTGCTTGTTCCTTACTTGTAAGTCTTAACTACAAATCCAGGAGGCAGTTATTATTCTATTCCCATCTGACAGAGGGTTGACGTGACTTGCCTCAGATCACATAGCTTGTGAGTGGTGGGGGCCAAGGTACTGTCTTGAGTGTATCTGATGACCCCTAAAAGACAATGCCGTGTTGTTGGGGGTGACTTTGTCCTCACCAGCAGTCTACTGAGGAAGAGTTCTCATCTCACCTGTTGGATAGGGGCACCGATGGGGAAAACCAGATGGGGAGGGGTGCTTGCTAACCCTGTAACTAAGTTGGTCTTGACTTCACGAACCCCAAGGGGCGGGGCAAGGAGATGCTGTAAGTCTACAGTGGGACTTGTGAGACAGAAGTTTCCAGAGTACAGTATTTGGTCTCCATCTTCTCTGATGAGGGGAGATGATCTCAACCACCCCACAAAAGAAGGGTTCTTGGGGTTCCTCCCGGTCTGAAAGTGGACACTTCACAGGGACTAGGGCCTCACCAGACTCTGGCCCAGGTCACCCTGCTTCCTGTCCTGGGGCCTGCCCAGGTGGCAGGAGCCCCAGCCCCATTCCCTTTGTCCCCCAGGTCCCCAGTACTCCCCCGTTTCCAGAAGGAAGGCTCTGATTTCTGTCCCCCACGACTGCCAGCTTGATGCTAATTTTCCACTTCTGCCTGGTGAGAACAGAGCAGTATTTGAACCTGTCCCACCCAGGAAACAGCTGCCCGCTCCTCTCCCAGCCCACAGCCCCTCAGCTGCCCTTGTCCTTTGGGTCTGAATCGCGTGGAATGCCCAGACTCTCGCTTCTTCCATCTCCTGTCGAGCCCCACCCCAGCTCGTCCTCTGGATATAGGGGAGACACCAGTGGGCTCCCCACCATGGGCCCTCCCTTCCAGGCGGGCTGGGCCCTCTCCCCGGCTCCCTCTACCTTCAGGAGGTAGATGACTTAGCCCTCCTCTTGCTCTTCACTGGGGAATAACCCTGATGCCGCCATTCCAGACTCCTGGCCATGTCATAGAATCACAGAACCCTGGAGTGAGGAGGGCCTCCAGGGGTCAACCTGGTCAGGCTCCTGCCTTAGAGCTGGTGCTGCGTTAAGCTCTCCAGGACAGATGGGCCCTATTTTTAAAGTGAGGCTGGGGTGGACGTTTTCCAGTGTCTCCTGTTGTTTTTCCAGCGTTTAATTATGCTGAGAGTCAGGGAGCTCTTTGCCGGGCCTGATATAACTCTCGTTGGCTGTGGTCAGCATCAATTTTCTTTTCTCGTTGGGTCAGCAAACATTTGCTGAGTCTCCCTAAAGAGCTGTCCCTCTGAGTGACCCAGAACACAGCAGCACTTGCTTTTCTCCCTTCTAGCCCGGTCCTCACAGTCAGCCATTCTGAGTCAAGTCCCTACTATGCAGTGGGCTACAGCCTAAAGATTCCTTTCAGAGCTCCTGTGACCTCCCCTCCCTGGTCCATAAGGGGCATCCTGTACATATCTGTCGGATGCATCAACAAGATCCCCCTTTGAGAGCTCCTGGTGCTTGGCCTCCACTGTTCCCTTCCTGCAAGTAATGAAAATACTCTCTTACTTTCTATTTTGAAAAACATACAAAATATTCACTTACTGAAAACTTACAAGATAATGAAGTCCCATAGACTCTTCATTCCAATCTACTAATTATTAATTTTTGTCACATTTAGCACCACACACGCGCACGCATGGATTATTATTATTTTGAGTCAGTTGCAGACAACAACAGCCTTTATTTTTGAATACTTCAGCGTGTATCTCCTACAAGCTGGGAGAACAACGACACTTTCTTATGTATCCAGTTATCAAAATGTATCCAGTTATCCAGTTATCTTACTTATCCAGGATAATTAACATTGATACAGAGCTATTAGCTAATACACAGTCCACAATTTACCGATTACTTTCTCCGATGGTCTCTAGGGCAGCTATGTCCCCAGTCCAGAAGCCAATACGTGATCAGACATTGACTTTAGTTTTCAGATCTCTTTGGTTTCCTTCAGCCTGGAAGTCCCTCAGTCTTGACCTTTTATGACATGAGTAGCTTTGAAGAGTGCAGGCAAATTGTTTTGGAGAATGTTCTCCCATTTGGGTTTAGTTG
Source organism: Oryx dammah (assembly GCF_014754425.2). Taxonomy (NCBI): domain Eukaryota; kingdom Metazoa; phylum Chordata; class Mammalia; order Artiodactyla; family Bovidae; genus Oryx; species Oryx dammah. Next base: position 5,198,605 of record NW_024070211.1, read on the forward strand.
CAAGATGGCAAAGCACACACACACAGAAGCCTCCCTGGGACAGTCCCCGGCTCATAACCTCTGAGAGTGAAGGGCCTTTTGCTTTGGGGTGTGGTGGTGGTTGTAGCCACTGCAACAGGGAGCTGGGAGGAGGGCTCAGAGGGACCCCCCAGAAGGAGGAAGAGGGGTGTAGGGAAACTCAGTGGGCCAGAGAAGCGATGGCAACCATTCCCTTGTGGGGCCTCAGCCAGATCTGGTCCTGTCCTGGGCCGGGGGCCGGGCAGGCAGGCAGACGGCCAGTAAGTGGGCTGGGCCTCTGCGTATTTGTCCTGAAGGTACCCAGGCGCAGAGATCACTGGCCATTTCTGGCCTGGGCACTAAGAGCCTCTGGAAATAGCTCCAGGACAATTATTTCAGGAGGAATGTGCTATTCCCCCATCTTCTCAGAAAGCCAGGCTGGGTCCCATAAAATCAGGAATGTCTGCCTCTGGCTTCCCTGAACTCTAGGGGATCCTGAGGTCCCCTGGGGGCCACAGTGGTCTTCAGAGCTGGGGAGACTGGGAGGCCAGGACGGGGTTGAGCAGACGAAAAGTGTCCTTCCCCACGCGGGGAGGGGTAGTTCTGTCCTCAGATCCTGGGCTCTCAGGGCCCAGCCTGGAGTCAGGCTTGGCCGGCGGGGGTCCAGCTGACTCTAAGCCCAGGGACACAGGAAGGGGAGGGAAGGGGAGCTGCCCACCCCACGTCCTGCCCAGACCCACCCCTGAGAAACTGACGTGGTAGAGCACTCAGTATGTGCCAACGAACCCGACATTGTCAGATCCCGGTCATCGCATCCACCTCCTGTTTAATCCTCGTAGCACCCTGGGAGGTAGGGGTTTTGCTTCCCAGATGACGTCCTCGAGGCTCAGGGAGAGCAACAGACTTACCGAAGCTCACCCAGCAGCCAGAACGAAGACCCAGGGTTTGGACCCCAAAGCCGACGGGTTTGAGCACTAAACAAGGAAGAGGGTGGGCCACCCACTCACTCCGTGAGGACTCGGTAAGTGACCCTGAGAGCTGAGAGGCATTGGGAAGGGTCCAGCCTGAAGACCCAGGCTGGAGGGACGCTTAGCCCTGTCTCTCAGTGAGCCTCCGACGTCCACCCCCCAGCCAAGGCCAGCTGCTTCTCCCTCCCTAGCACTGCGGGATGGATGCCAGGGTCTCAGAATATCCTGCCCCTCCCTGCACCGTCTCTAGCCACAGTGGCCCCTACCTTTGCCCCACCGGGGCCATCTCCAACCTTGGCTCCTTAGCTGCTTTGCCAAATCAACTGTAAATCACGAACTTTTCACAAGCCCTTGCCCCTCCCACTCTGTCCTCTTTCATCTGAGCGCCCCTCCCCACATCCCTACTCTCTCTCCTCCGGGTCCCACCAAGATGATCGGAGGCCCTTCCTCCACCCCTCTGATGAGTTCAAAGGCATCTCCTTTCCCTGGACTCCCCAAGAGTGGACGGAACAGCCCCCTTCTCCAGAGACCATAGGACCCTGCCCCGTTACTCCATAGGTGGCTTATTGTCACCCAGAGTTCCCCCTCCACCCCTGACCCCCAGACGGTGGGAGGAGGGTCTCCTTATTGTTTCAGGCACTTGGCAAGGAGGAGGGGCCACAGACATGGAGGAGGCCACAGACATGTGGGAGCCCATCTCAGTCCAGGAGAACAGCTAGAAGCAGGAGCCAGGGCTCTGTTACCACTGTCCCACCCTGCCTAGGGGACACTTCTCCAGCTTCTGGCAACCCTGAGCACTGTGACTCACCTGAGCCTTTACCTGGCTTGGGGCCAACACGCCCACAAGGCTGAAAATCTCTCCTGGGCTGGGCTCTGGCCCTCCCCCAGCTGCAGTCTTCCATCCACCCAAGCATAATGAGTCACAACCCTGCCTCATCCCCTAACCCCCTCAAAGATATCAGCCCTCTGCTCACCAGCCGCCAAAACAGCACTTCCCCAGGCCCACGTGTGGCAGGTACAAGATAGGACAGATCTGTGCTCAGGAGCGCTGGGGCAGGTGTGGCTTGGCAGGAGCCCCAGACTGCAAGAGCTGCCCTCTTGCCAAGCCACCTCATGGTTTTCAAGGAGAAGCAGCCAGTCTGGGAGTGGACAGGAATCTCATCTTTATGAGCCCTGGGAAATTCCCTCTAAGAGGGAATGGAGATGATGTTCACGTATAAGCTTATATTGTTGTTGTTGTTCAGTTGCTAAGTTGTCTTTTTCCAAGAGTGCTGCACTCAATATGCCAGCAAATTTGGAAAACTCATCAGTGACCACAAGACTGGAAAAGATCAGTTTTCATTCCAATCCCAAACAAAGGCAATGCCAAAGAATGTTCAAACTACTGCACAATTGCACTCATCTCACATGCTAGTAAAGTAATGCTCAAAATTATCCAAGCCAGGCTTCAACAGTATGTGAACCATGAACTTCCAGATGTTCAAGCTGGACTTAGAAAAGGCAGAGGAACCAGAGATCAAATTGCCAACACCTGTTGGATCATCTTCTGTTGGAAAAAGCCAGAGAGTTCTAGAAAACATGTACTTCAGCTTTATTGACTACACCAAAGCCTTTGACTGTGTAGATCACAACAAGCTGTGGAAAATTCTGAAACAGATGGGAATACCAGAACACCTGACCTGCCTCTTGAGAAACCTGTATCCAGGTCAAGAAGCAACAGTTAGAACTGGACATGGAACAACAGACTGGTTCCAAATAAGAAAAGGAGTACGTCAAGGCTGTATATTGTCACCCTGCTTATTTAACTTATATGCAGAGTACATCATGAGAAACTCTGGGCTGGATGAAGCACAAGCCGGAATCAAGATTGCTGGGAGAAATATCAATAACCTCAGATATGCAGATGATACCACCCTATGGCAGAAAGTGAAGAACTAAAGAGCCTCTTGATGAAAGTGAAAGAGGAGAGTGAAAAAGTTGGCTTAAAACTACATTCAGAAAACAAAAATTATGGCATCCGGTCCCATCACTTCATGGCGAATAGATGGGGAAACAGTGGAAACAGTGGCAGGCTTTATTTTTGGGGGCTCCAAAATCACTGCAGATGGTGAGTGCAGTCATGAAATTAAAAGATGTTTGCTCCTCGGAAGAAAAGTTATGACCAACCTAGACAGCATATTTAAAAGCAGAGATATTACTTTGCCAACAAAGGTCCTTCTAGTCAAGGCTATGGTTTTTCCAGTAGTCATGTATGGATGTGAGAGTTGGACTATAAAGAAGGCTGAGTGCTGAAGAATTGATGCTTTAGAACTGTGGTGTTGGAGAAGACTCTTGAGAGTCCTTTGGACTGCAAAGAGATCCAACCAGTCCATCCTAAAGGAAATCAGTCCTAAATATTCATTGGAGGGACTAATGCTGAAGCTGAAACTCCAATACTTTGGCCACTCAATGCGAAAAGCTGACTCATTGGAAAAACCCTGATGCTGGGAAAGATTGAAGGCAGGAGGAGAAGCGGACGACAGAGGATGAGATGGTTGATGACATCACCGACTTGATGGGCATGAATTTGGGTAACCTCTGGGAGTTGATGACGGACAGGGAGGCCTGGTGTGCTGCAGTCCATGGGGTTGCAAGGAGTCAGACACAGCTGAGCAACTGAAATGAACTGAACTGAGCTTTTTCCAAATTTGCTGGCGTATTGAGTGCAGCACTTTCACAACATCATCTTTTAGGATTTGAAACAGTTCAGCTGAAATTCCGTACCTCTCCTATCTTTGTTTGTAGTAATGCTTCCTTAGACCCACTTGACTTCACACTCCAGGATGTCTGGCTCGAGTGAGTGATCACACCATAGTGGTTATCTGGGTCATTAAGACCTTTTTTGTATAGTTCTGTGTGTTCTTGACACCTCTTCTTAATCTCCTCTGCTTCTGTTAGGTCCTTGCTGTTCCTGTCCTTTATTATGTTCGTCTTTGCATGGTATCTCCATTTTTCCCTTGGTATTTCCTTTGGTATCTCCAGTTTTCTTGAAGAGATCGATAGCTTTTTCCATTCTATTGTTTTCCCCTATTTATACATCCTTATATACACTTCCGCTGGGAGGAGGATAGCAAGTAACTGGTTTGTGCTGTGACCTTGGGTAAGTATTGAACTTCTCCTAACCTCTACCTCCTGAACTTCTCCTAACCTCTACCTCCTGTCCTGTTAAAAATAGGAGTAAGGAAGGTGCCCAGTGAACATTGTTGGCTCAGCTGACTTGCAATAATCGCTAATGTTTACGAAATATCCCCATGTGGCAGGCACAGCGTGCGGTAATGGTACCTGAGAGCCAGCTCATACTGGCTCTCAAAAGCCATTTTCAGAATATTCTAGAATCTGGTGAACTTGTTATTAAATCACTACTAGCTTGACATCAGCCATTTATACTACAGTTCAGTTTAGTCGCTCAGTTGTGTCCAACTCCTTGCCACCCCATGGACTGCACTACACCATGCCTCCCTGTCTATCACCAACTCCTGGAGCTTACTCAAACTCATGTCCATTGAGTCCATGTCCAGTGAGATCTAACCATCTCATCCTCTGTCTTCCCCCTCTCCTCCCTCCCTCATTCTTTCCTAGAATCACGGTCTTTTCAAATGAGTAAGTTCTTCGAATCAGGTGGCCACAGTACTGGAGTTTCAGCTTTAGGATCAGTCCTTCCAATGAACACTCAGGACTGATTTCATTTAGGATGGACAGGTTGTATCTCCTTGATGTCCAGGGGAGTCTCAAGAGTCTTCTCCAACAACACAGTTCAAAAGCATCAGTTCTTCCATGCTCAGCTTTCTTTATAGTCCAATTCTCACATGCATACATGACTATTGGAAAAACCATAGCCTTGACTAGAAGGACCTTTGTTGGCAAAGTAATATCTCTGCTTTTAAATATGCTGTCTAGGTTGGTCATAACTTTTCTTCCGAGGAGCAAACATCTTTTAATTTCATGACTGCACTCACCATCTGCAGTGATTTTGGAGCCCCCAAAAATAAAGCCTGCCACTGTTTCCACTGTTTCCCCACCTATTTGCCATGAAGTGATGGGACCAGATGCCGTAATCTTTGTTTTCTGAATGTTGAATTTTAAGCCAGCTTTTTCATTCTTCTCTTTCACTTTCATCAAGAAGCTCTTTAGTTCTTCACTTTCTGCCATAAGGGTGGTATCATCTGCATATCTGAGGTTATTGATATTTCTCCCAGCAATTCTGATTCCAGCTTGTGCTTCATCCAGTCCAGCATTCTCAAGATGTACTCTGCATATAAGTTAAATAAGCAGGGTGACAGTATACAGCCTTGACGTACTCCTTTTCTTATTTGGAACCAGTCTGTTGTTCCATGTCCAGTTCTAACTGTTGCTTCTTGATGTGCATACAGATTTCTCAAGAGGCAGGTCAGGTGTTCTGGTATTCCCATCTCTTTCAGTATTTTCCACAGTTGATTGTGATCCACACAGTCAAAGGCTTTGGCATAGTCAATAAAGCAGAAATAGATGTTTTTCTAGAACTCTCTTGCTTTTTCCAACAGAAGATGATCCAACAGATGTTGGCAATTTGATCTCTGGTTTCTCTGCCTTTTCTAAAACCAGCTTGAACATCTGGAATTTCATGGTTCACATACTGTTGAAGCCTGGCTTGGATAATTTTGAGCATTAGTTTAATAGCATGTGAGAAGAGTGCAATTGTGCAGTAGTTTGAACATTCTTTGGCATTGCCATTCTTTGGGATTGGAATGAAAATTGACCTTTTCCAGTCCCATGGCCACTGCTGAGTTTTCCAAATTTGCTGACATATTGAATGCAGCACTTTAACTGCATCATTTTTAAGGATTTGAAATAGATCAACTTAAATTCCATCACCTCCACTAGCTTTGTTTGTAGCGATGCTTCCTAAGGCCCAGTTGACTTTGCGTTTCAGGATGTCTGGCTCTAGGTGAGTGATCACACCATTGTGGTTATATCTGGGTAATGAAGATCTTTTTTGTATAGTTCTTCTGTGTATTCTTGCCACCTCTTCTTAATATCTTCTGCTTCTGTTAGGTCCCTCCAATTTCTGTCCTTTACAGTGCCCATCTTTGTGTGAAATGTTCCCTTAGTATCTCTGATTTTCTTGAAGAGATCTCTAGTCTTTCCCATTCTGTTGTTTTCCTCTATTTCTTTGCATTGATCACTGAGGAAGGCTTTCTTATCTCTCCTTGCTATTCTTTGGAACTCTGCATTCAAATGGTATATCTTTCCTTTTCTTCTTTGATTTAGCTTCTCTTCTTTTCATAGCTATTTGTAATACCTTATTGCCAAATTCAGACTTAAATTGAAGAAAGTAGGGAAAACCACTGGACCACTCAGGTATGACCTAAATCCAATCCCTTACGATTATACAGATTAACTGAATTCCAGTTGAGCTGTTTCAAATCCTGAAAGATGATGCTGTGACAGTGCTGCACTCAATATACCAGCAAATTTGGAAAACTCAGCAGTGGCCACAGGACTGGAAAAGGACAGTTTTCATTCTAATCCCAAAGAAAATCAATGCCAAAGAATGCTCAAACTACCGCAAAATTGCACTCATCTCACATACTAGTAAAGTAATGCTCAAAATTCTCCAAGCCAGGCTTCAGCAATACGTGCACCGTGAACTCCCAGATGTTCAAGCTGGTTTTAGAAAAGGCAGAGGAACCAGAGATCAAATTGCCAACATCTGCTGGATCATGGAAAAAGCAAGAGAGTTCCAGAAAAACATCTATTTCTGCTTTATTGACTACACCAAAGCCTTTGACTGTGTGGATCACAATAAACTGTGGAAAATTCTGAAAGAGATGGGAATACCAGACCACCTGACCTGCCTCTTGAGAAACCTATATGCAGGTCAGGAAGCAACAGTTAGAACTGGACATGAAACAACAGACTGGTTCCAAATAAGAAAAGGAGTACGTCAAGGCTGTATATTGTCACTCTGCTTACTTAACTTATATGCAGAATACATGAGAAATGCTGGGCTGGAAGAAGCACAAGCTGGAATCAAGATTGCTGGGAGAAATATCAGTAACCTCAGATATGCAGATGACACCACCCTTATGGCAGAAAGTGAAGAGGAACTAAAAAGCCTCTTGATGAAAGTGAAAGTGGAGAGTGAAAAAGTTGGCTTAAAGCTCAACATTCAGAAATGAAGATTTTGGCATCCGGTCCCATCACTTCATGGGAAATAGATGGGGAAACAGTGGAAACACTGTCAGACTTTATTTTGGGGGGCTCCAAAATTACTGCAGATGGTGACTGCAGCCATGAAATTAAAAGACGCCTGCTCCTTGGAAGAAAAGTTATGACCAACCTAGATAGCATATTTAAAAGCAGAGACGGTACTGTGCCAACAAAAGTCCATCTAGTCAAGGCTATGGTTTTTCCTGTGGTCATGTATGGATGTGAGAATTGGACTGCGAAGAAAGCTGAGCACCGAAGAATTGATGCTTTTGAACTGTGGTGTTGTACAAGACTCTGGAGAGTCCCTTGGACTGCAAGGAGATCCAACCAGTCCATTCTGAAGGAGATCAACCCTGGGTGTTCTTTGGAAGGAATGATGCTAAAGCTGAAACTCCAGTACTTTGGCCACCTCATGGGAAGAGTTGACTCATTGGAAAAGACTTTGACGCTGGGAGGGATTGGGGGCAGGAGGAGAAGGGGACAACAGAGGATGAGATGGCTGGATGGCGTTACTGACTCGATGGACGTGAGTTTGAGTGAACTCTGGGAGTTGGTGATGGACAGGGAGGCCTGGCGTGCTGCGATTCATGGGGTTGCAAGGAGTCGGACACGACTGAGTAGCTGAACTGAACTGAAATTAACTGAAGTCTGTTTTGAAAGTCTGTTTTGAACCTGTGTTTCCTTGTCCATAAACCATAATAATGATGATCTGGATAAATTGAAATTTTCCTGGGTTCCAGCTTCTGTGTGTGTAATTTTATGCATCCACTAGACTGGGCCATGAGATGCCCATGTATCTGGTCAAACATTCCCTCTGGGTGTGTCTATAAGGATGCATCTGGATGAGAGAAGCATGTGGATCGGTGGACTGAGTAAAGCAATCTGGCCTCCCCTTGTGGCTGGGCATCCTCTAATCCGTTGAGGGCCTGAATAGGAGAAAAAGGCAGAAAAAGGTTGAATTCACTCTCTGCCTGACCAGTTGAGCTAGGACATCCATCTTCTGCCCTCGATGCTCCTGGTCCTCAGAGCATCAGACCTAGGTTGGAATCTATACGATCAGCTGCCTGGTCCTTAGACCTTTGAACCACTTTTTTGGAGCTCCAGCTTGCAGACAAGAGATCATGTGACTTCTCAGCCTTTGTAACAGCGTGAGACAATAGCTAATAATCAATAGTACATAAAGATGTGTGTTTATATAAATATAAAAATCATATAGTATATATACATATATGTACACAACCTATATTATAGCATATAGTATTATATTTATTGCTGTGTGTGTGTATAGAAGTTTGTGCCCCCTACCATAATTTGTATATTGAAACCTAATCCCCATATGGGATTTAGAGGTGGGAAGTGATTAGGCTGAACCCCAAAGAATTGATGCTTTTGAACTGTGGCATTGGAGAAAACTCTTGAGAGTCTCTTGGACTGCAAGGAGATCCAACCAGTCCATCCTAAAGGAAATCAGTCCTGAATATTCACTGGGAGGACTGATGCTGAAGCTGCAACTTTAATACTTTGGCCACCTGATGCTGGGAAAGATTGAAGGTGGGAGGAGAAGGGGACAACAGAGGATGAGATGGTTGGATGGCATCACCGACACGATGGACTTGAGTTTGAGTGAACTCTGGGAGTTGTCGATGGACAGGGAGGTCTGGCGTGCTGCAGTCCATGGGGTAGAAAGAGTCGGACATGACTGAGCGACTGAACTGAACTGAACTGAACTGAACTGAAGTGATTAGGCCACTGAGGGTAAAGACCTCATGAATGGGATTAGCGCCCTCATAAAGGAGACCCCAGAGAGATTCCTTGCCCCTTGCATTCTTTGGGAATGTAGTGAAGAGGCAACCATCTGTTACCCAGGGAGTGAGCTTTCACTAGATACTGAGTCTAAAGATGTCTTGATCTGAGACTTCCCGGCCTTCATAACTATGAGAAAGAAATGTTTTTTAAAGTCACTCAGTCTATCAGTTTATGGTATTTTTGTAATAGTAGCTCAAACACAAAGATATAGAAGACTCAGAAATATATATATATATATCATTTCTTATTGATTGTTTCTCTGGGGAACCCTGACTACTACTCTGTACTGAGTGCTTTACATATATTCACCCATTTGCTCCCCACTACAACCTTACAAGGGAGATATTAATAGCATCTCCATTTTTTAAGACAAGAACTTGAAAGGCAGAGGTGAGTGAACTCACCTAAAAAAGGGTGGCCAAGACATGAACCCGAGCAATGCGGCTCAGGCCTGCCCCCTGCCCTACTGCCTCCAGGGCCATACTCACAGGTTTAGCATTTCCTGAGTGGAGCCGCTTGGCTAAGGGTTTTCCACCTGCAACAGGTGGACTGAAGCCTTCCAGTCTTCTGTGATTAGCTTTTCATTTAATAATCAAATCAAAAGCTCAACCCTTGTTGAGCTTTCCATGTGACACATTCCAGGTGCCATGCGAAGTCCAGCGCCTCCCCGCCTCCATTCCCGAGGAAGCCCAGGGGGCTGCTATGGTTGCTTGTCCCTCCCCACTCTGAGTCCCTGCTTCTGGACCGATTCCGTGACTGCCATCTTGGTGTGTCTTTGGCCACACCGTGCAGCTTGCGGGATCTCAGCTCCTCTACCAGGGATGGAACCCCCTCCCCCCGCAGCGGAAGAGCAGAGCCGTGACCACTGGGCCCCAGAGAAGTCCATCTGTGACTGTCGTCTTCCCTCAGCAGAGCTGCGCCCTGCTCCCACCCCAGTGACCTCTACCACCTCCGCATCTGTGCCCCAAGCCGCCTGTGACAGACCTGGCCAGGGGTGCTGGGTGACAGAGGGTGGCAACACGCGGCACGGGACAGAAAAGCCTGCCATGGAAGAGACGGCCACCACCCCGTCCTCACGTCTCCCGGTCTCCTTCATCTCAGGCCTGGGCCGCCCACTCCCACCATGAGGCTCTCAGGAGTCCTTTTCCATCTTAGCTCCTCCCCCGCCTCGCTCTGGGGTACCCCCCCCAACCCAGGCCTCCCCCTTGGGGGCTGCTGAGGTCAAAGTCGACATTTCCGGTTCCTGGTTGACCCTTCAAAGTGGCTCCCGTGATTCTTCCCTGGGGTGGGTGGGGGATGTCGCCTTCCACACGACGCTGCTCTGACTTCCCTGGTGGCTCAGTGGTAAGGCGTCTGCCTACAATGCGGGAGACCTGGGTTCGATCCCTGGGTGGGGAAGATCCTCTGGAGAAAGGAAATGGCAACCCACTCGAGTACTCTTGCCTGGTAGCTTACAGTCCATGGGGTCGAGAAGAGTCGGACACGACTGAGCGACTTCACCTCGCTTCACTTCCTCCCGCCACCCCTACTAGGGTGTGGAGCAGCTGCTGACAACATTTCCCTTCCTGTAAATATGCTTTAGGTGACCAGATCCTTTCAATAACATTGTGAGGTAGATCCTTGGTCTTCCCAGAGAGGAACTTGGCCCTGAGATTTTGCTTTGTGCTTTTTTTTTTTTATTACCAGACATCAGACCTTTGGGCAAGTTTACTTCCCTTATCTGAGTCTCAACTGCCTCATCTGGAAACTAGGGTAATAAGAACACTTGCACCCAAAGCTTGATTCCTTGGCGTGTTGTAAACTCTCAAGGTTGTTGTTTAGTCGCTAAGTCGTGTCTGACTCTTTTGCGACCCCACGGACTGTAGCCCACCAGGCTCTCTGTCCACGGGATTTCCCAGGCAAGAATACTGGAGTGGGCTTCCGTTTCCTTCTCCAGGGGGTCTTCCTAACCCAGGGATCAAACCTGAGTCTCCTGCACTGACAGGTGGATTCTTTACCATGGAGCCACCAGGGAAGGCATAAATCCTGGCTGTTCAATAATTGACAGATGAGGAAATTAAATTCTAGGCCCAGCTGTGTTCTTTCATTTTATTTTATTTTTTTGGCTGCAGACCTTATGGGATCTTAGTTCCCCAACCAGGGATTGAACCAGGGGCCACGGCAGCAAAAGCACCACATCCTAACTGACAGATTGCCAGGAAATTCCCCCAGCTGTGTTCTTCATGCGCTGAACGACGTGGGCCTCAGTTTGCCCAACTGGAGAGGAGATAGTGGGACTGAATCGTCTCTGAAGACTGTCCCAGGCCTGTCCTTCTGAATAATGGCATCCATGGGTCTTTACCATGCGCGCTTAGAGCCTTCTGGACCTTGCCCTGTGTATGTCTTCACCTCTGAGCTCATTGAACTCCTTTCTAATTTTTTAAATTAACTTTTATTGGAGTATTGATTTACAATCACTGGTTGATTTACAATGTTGGGCTACTTTCAGGTGTATAGCAAAGTGAATCAGTTACATATACACTCACATCCACTCTTTTTTAAAGTATTTTTTCCCCATATAGGCCATCACAGAACACTGAGTAGAATTCCCTGTGCTGTGCAGGAGGTCCTCATCAGTTATCTGTTACATAGTAGTATGAGTATGTCAATCTCCCAGTTGCCCCTGACATCCCTTTAAGGCCCCAGTTCAGTCAGCTCAGTCGCTCAGTCGTGTCCGACTCTTTGCGACCCCATGAATCGCAGCACGCCACGCCTCCCTGTCCATCACCAACTCCCGGAGTTCCCTCAGACTCATGGCCATCGAGTCCATGATGCCATCCAGCCATCTCATCCTCAGTCGTCCCCTTCTCCTCCTGCCCCCAATCCCTCCCAGCGTCAAAGTCTTTTCCAATGAGTCAACTCTTCTTATCAGGTGGCCAAAGTACTGGAGTTTCACCTTTAGCATCATTCCTTCCAAAGAAATCCCAGGGTTGATCTCCTTTAGAATGGACTGGTTGAATCTCCTTGCAGTCCAAGGGACTCTCAAGAGTCTTCTCCAACACCACAGTTCAAAAGCATCAATTCTTCAGCGCTCAGCCTTCTTCACAGTCCAACTCTCACATCCATACATGACCACAGGAAAAACCATAGCCTTGACTAGATGGACCTTAGTCTAGCAAATTATCAAACCTAAGGAGGGAGTGGTGGGAACTCCCAATTTATGGCCAATTAGGTCAGAAATAGGAGAAGGCAATGGCAACCCACTCCAGTACTCTTGCCTGGAAAATCCCACAGACAGAGGAGCCTGGTAGGCTGCAGTCCATGGAGTCGCTAACAGTCGGACACAACTGAGCGACTTCACTTTGACTTTTCACTTTCATGCATTGGAGAAGGGAATGGCAACCCACTCCAGTGTTCTTGCCTGGAGAATCCCAGGGATGGGGGAGCCTGGTGAGCTGCCGTCTATGGGGTCGCACAGAGTCGGACATGACTGAAGCGACTTAGCAGCAGCAGCAGCAGCAGGTCAGAAATACAGAGGTAGGAAATTCCCTGGCAGTTCCGTTCAGTGGCTATGAGTCTGTGCTTCCACTGCCAGGGGCCTGAGTTTGATCCCTGGTGAGAATTAAGATCCTGAAAGCCGAGCAGCCCAAAAAACAAAAAAAATTGTACTAGGGTAGCCCTAGGCACTGGTGTCTGAAGTGGGGACAGTCTCATGGAACTAGCTCTATTGCTTAGGGAGGTGCCCGGGAGGCAGTGATAGAAATGAGCTGTTGGGTGCCCAGTGGGTGTCAGAGAATCACAGAGTTGGTGGGTGTCAGAAAACAACTTACAGCTCCTTTTCTAAAAAAGCTCTAACAGGAAGCCCATGAAAGAGACATGTCCCAAGAGATAAGAAGAGGCTCTGATTGATTCAGGCTGGGAAGGGAGGTGCCAGAGACCACCGGGAAGATGTGCCGAAGCTTGGTGGTATGTTCCCAAGGGGAAAAGTACTAGTCTTTACACTTTTTTGTATGCTTGAAATATTTCACAATTACAAGTTTAAAAAAAAAAAAACAGGGATGGGATGCAGCAGAAAGAGGATGGAGTCCGGGGTCCTGGGGGCTGGCTTCAGTTGCACCCTCAGACCACTCTCTGACGTGAGCAAGTCCAGGCCCCGCTCTGAGCCGCAGGGGCCAGTCTCCAGCAGCCCTGCCAGTGCTGGTATTTTATTAGAAGTTTTCATTTGGTTGTTGCTGTTCAGTCACCAAGTCGTGTCCCACTCTTTGCAACCCCATGGGCTGTAGCCCGCCAGGCTCTTCTGTCCATGGAATTTCCCAGGCAAGAATACTAGAGTGGGCTGCCATTTCCCTCTCCAGGGTCTCTTCCTGGACCAAGGATCGAACCCATGTCTCCTGCCTTAGTCCAAACATGTACTGAATGTCTGTTGGGTGCTTGTCTATTTACATGTCTGACCTCCCGAGCAGACGCTGAGCCCCGGGAGGGTAGGGGGCTGTCTCCTCACCCGTATCCTCAGGGCCCAGCACGCCCCGGTACCTAGCGAGTTATTTGAAGGAAGGGAGAACAGACTGAATGACCCCCAGGCCAAGTTCTAGAACACCTCCACCCCTAAAGTGTTTGGAGTCTGTAGTTGGGGCTGAGCTCACTGGGTGTCCATCCACGTGCGTGTACCCCTGGGCGCCTGCCCTGGGGTGGGAGTTGAGTGCGGCCGTGGGAACAGGAGATGAGCCAGCTTGGAGGTTTGGAGGCCTCCACTTCCTGCAGCAAACCCTGCCCAAGACTGGCTCCAGCCCTAACCTCTGACCCCACTGGGAAAGCACCAGGAAACAGGCCGGAAGGCAGGAAACTTCCCCTGGGCCTGGTCTGGGCCCAAGCTGCTACCAGGCCCAGGGCTGAGCCCTGAGTCCGATGGGCCAGAGCCCACCTCCTAGCCCAACCCGCAGAGCTCAGCTGCTCTGATTGAGAGCTCCTCAGCACCTCCTGTGTCCCTGAGACCACTGCCAGCCACTCGGTAAACACAAAGCGGCCTATGTTGCAGGGAAGGCAGCTGGGGTCAGCAGACCTGGGTTCAGTTCCCAGCTCTGCCTCTCAGGCTGGGTGAGTGTGGGCACTTTCCCTGCCTCCCTGAGCCTTGGTTTTTCCATCATATTTGTTGTGGAGATCAAAGCAGAGATGGTCTCAGTCTCGTATCGTATTCGAGGAACTCAAAAACAAGTCCAGCTCGGGATTTCCCTGGTGGTCCAGTGGCTAAGACTCCACGCGTCCACCACGGAGACCCTGGTTGGGGAACTGAGATCCCCAATGCCGCATGGAGCGACCAAAAAATAAATAAGTAAAATAAAAAGCAAGTCCTGTTTACAAATACCGCTGAAGCTACCTGAAGCCCTGGTCAACCCTACTCCCTCTCTGCTCGGAGAGTGTCACCAGCCTGATCGCTGTTGATCCTCACTTTCAGTTTATCCCATCCCCACACATCTCTATCCCACGTATGACTGATTTGCCTGTATCCGAATGCTATACACATTACGGTATATTGAATACATTATTCTATAATTTGCCTTCTTACTGTATGAAATGCTTTTGAGAACTAGCCATGTTGATACATGAAGACTGAGTTAGTTTTCATTCTCTAGTGCTGCTTTCTACAAATATACCATGATTTATCCAGGCTCCTGTCAACATACATTTGTTTCCAATTATGTTTGGCTATTTCAAGCAACATTGAAATAGGTATTCTTTTATGTGTAAACAATGATTTATGGGACTTCCGTGGTGGCACAGTGGATAAGAATCCTCCTACCAATGCAGGGGACACGGGTTCAACCCCTGGCCCAGGAAGATTCCACGTGCCGCACAGCAACTAGGCCGTGCGCCGCAACTACTGAGTCCATGGTTAGAGCCTGCCAGCTGCAGCTCCTGAAGCAAGTACGCCTAGAACCTGTGCTCAGCATGAGAAACCCCTGCAAGGAGATGGCCACGTGCCTCGCCGCAACTAGAGAAGCCCTCACATAGCAACGAAGACCCAGTGCAGCCAAAAATAAATAAGTAAAGTTATTTTTAAAATGATTTATGCAAAGATGAATGTTTTCAAGGAGCTTACATGGATTCCAGTAACGTTTGACTGTCATTTAAATGACACACTCTCCTGAACCCCAAATCGAGGCAACAACTTAACCATGAAATAGACCATTTGAGGTTGGGACTTTCTGGAATGCAAGGACAGTGATTGTCACCTTCTCTTCAGTGCTCCTCTGTCAGCGCCAAGCCCCATGCTAAATGCCCTACCTACCCAGATGATCAAAAAAAAAAAACCTCTGTGAGGGAGCTACTGGTATAACCTCAGCTGAGGGAACCAAGGCGCAGAGAGGTCAGGTATCTTAGTTAATGGTTAAATGAACTGGTTTGAATTCAAACCAACTCTGTGTCTGTCTGACTCCACTGCCCCTTTGTAGCCCAACAGACCAGGGGTCCCAGATGCGGCAGCAAAAAGGCAAGAAGGACCGATCCCGACCACGGGCTCAGGGAGCCCTTCCTGAGGAAGGGGCCAGTCCCACCTGGCCTAGAAAAATGGGGAGCACTGCAGTGGCATCAGTGGGCAGCACTCAGGAACAGTGGCACTTCAGGCCCAGGTGCCGAGACTGGCAGAGTTAGCTCTGCCTTCGTCCCTCGCCTCTCCCGCCACACAGCTTGCTAGCGTTTCTCTCGCGCTTCCCATTCTTTCCCAGTCTATCTTCTGTCCAACTTTCTTTTTCCAGCTTCTTTTCAACTCTCCTCTTTTTACCTTTTAGTCTTCTCTATTTACCTTTTGTTTTTCTCTCTTTTTAAAATCTTCCCCTCTTGGGTCACCTCTCTCTCATTCCCCTAATAATCCATCCATCCATCCATCCATCCATCCACCTATCCATTCATCGGACGGGAACTGGGTACCAGTGCCGTGTCTGGGCCTTGGAACCTGTGTGATGCTGGCCCATATTTGTGTCCCTCAGCCAAACTTCCATGAGGAAACTCTGAGACCCATCCCCTCCCTCAAACAACCAGAGACAAACACATTTTTACACAAACCAGGCAACTAACTAGGAAAAAAAGCCTGGAGAGACAGTCATGGCTCTCGTGTACCCCCTGCTGGTAACTTGAGAGATTACCTCCTGGGCGAGAGAGTTCCTTCACGACTCCAGGTGGGGCCTGGTTGGTCTCTCCGACTTCATCCCAGCTGCCCTGCAGCTTCTTCTGCCAGTGATTCCACTTTAGGGGCTCCGCAGGGTGGGTTCTTTTCCAACATGTTTAATTCCACAGCCATTGAAAGGCCCAAGCCAAAGACCAGAGGATGAAGCAGTGAGAGAGGTTGCTATGGATTGAATGTTTGTGTCTCCCTAAATTCTTACGTTGAAGTCTAGCCCCCAGTGTGATGACAGAGAAGGCGGGGTCTTTGAGAGGTAACAGGTCAAGAGAGAATAGGGCTGTCATGAAAGGTATCGATGCCCTTGTAAAAGGAGGCATGAGAGCTGGCTTTCTTGCTCTCTGCCCTCCACCATGAGAGGGGACTATTGTTCAGTCGCGAAGTTGTGTCCGATCTTTGTGAGCAGACGGGCATCAGCAAACCAGGACACAGGATCTGCCGGCAGCTCGTTCTTGGACTTTCCAGCCTCCAGAACTGTCAGCTATAAATGTCTGTTGTTTAAGCCACTGCGTCTATGGCATTATGTCACAACAGACCAAGCAGACTAAGACAAGTGCTTGTTGTAACCAGGAGAAGCGTGCGCTCCCCAGTGTGTATGGGAATCAAGCATGTGTGCGCTCTGCTGTGTGTCCACTCAGGGGTGCGGACGTCGGGGAGACAAGGTGCCCGTTCCAAGCACGTGCTTGCACACCATGCCGTGGGCACGATGGAGATGTGCGTGGGAGTGATCCTGCCCTGTGCACACACACACCATGGTCCTCAGGGAACGGGCGTGGGAATACACGCTCGCAGCCCCCTCACACATAGGTGGAACCCCGAGGCCTTGGCCCCCGGAGTTCCCGGTGGTTCCCAGCTGTCCGCTAACACGTGCCACGCTGACTTCCTTACCTTTTCGGTCGCGCGTCTCTGCTCCCCTACACGGGCTTCTTGGGATCACCTCCAGAATAAACCGCCTGCATTCAAACCCTTGTCCTGCTCCTGCAACGGTGAAGGAGGCAGCCTAGAGGAGAGAGCACCTCGCAGAGGCTGGCAGAGCACGAAGATGGCAAGAGCCTGGTCCCCAGGGGCATCACAGTGCCTCTGGCTTTACCGACCGGCAACTGGCCAGCCTCTCCATCCCCACCCCTGCCTCCTGGTTAGGTGCTGCTGCAGCTGCTGCTAAGTCACTTCAGTCGTGTCTGACTCTGTGCAACCCCGCAGACGGCAGCCCACCAGGCTCCTCAGTCCCTGGGATTCTCCAGGCAAGAGTACTGGAGTGGGCTGCCATTGCCTTCTCCACCTGGCTAGGTGAGAAAACCATCATCATTTTAGCCTCTTTTCACGGCGTTGTCTGTTCCTGGTGGCCGAAAGCCTTCCAGGAAGATGCGCTCTTCCACGTAGAGGGCAGGTTGGCAGCCAGCTGAGGACGAGCCGCAGTGGGTCCAGCGCAGCTGAGTGTGTGTGTGTCTGCCTGTGTGTATACCCACGAGGGGTGCAGAGTGCCTGCTGTGTGCAGGCCCCATGGAGTGGCTGTGTACCTGGGACGCAGAGCTGGGTTGGCCTGGCATGTCTGTGCCCGTCCCTGTGGCACCCCTGTCAGTTCCAGGCTTTGTCTCTCTTCAGCGCTCACCTTTGTCCTCTGCCCACCTGCTTTTCTCTGCCCTCACCCTGGCTACCCGGACAACCTCTATGGAACCCTGGCTATCTGCCCGACGGTATTCTTGCTCCTCTTTACTCAGCAGTCCGAGACAGTCTAAAAACATGTTGGATCGTCTTGTTCCCTTGGGAGTTTTTTTGGGCGCTCCACGTGGCTTGCAGAATCCAAATTCCCCCAACCGGGGATCAAACCCGGGCCCCTGCAGTTAGAGTGCCAAGTGCTGACCACTGGACGCAGGGGACTCCCATATTATTCTCCTGTTACAGACCCTTGAAAGGGCCCCACGGCTCTAGGACACCTGCCCACAGAGGTCTCCAGTCCCACCTCTCCCCTCCCTTCCCATTCCTTCCCACAAAGGCTCCAGACTCAGGTTGATTCCTCCCCGTATCAGGGCTGGGCCAGGGACTGGGGGACTGACTCCTGCGGGCTTGACTTCCCTGGCACCCAGGCGGGTCAGCCAGTGGGAGGCGGGAAAGAAGGGAAAATCCAGGGTCTTTCTCCACAGCACGTGCTCCATGGCTCCCACTGGACTCGCCTGGGCCGGGCCCCGCTCCTGCTGAGCAAGCCAGCTCACCTCACTCCTCTGTCCCCAATCCTGGAAGGTAGTCGTGACTGCGCTCTAAGCCCTGTTGTCTTCTCAGCACTCCCCTCACCCGCAGAACCAGTTCCCTTCGCTTCAGATACTTGAGATTCCTGTTTTCTGGTTTGACCCGGACTGAACTGACACCCGCAGCAGCTGCTGCCGCCGTGTGACTTTCCAGCCAGAGGAGGAAACCAGCGCTTGTGTAGGGCCGAGCCCTGGGAGCAGCAGAGGATGGACCCCCAAACCTGGGTGGACTTCCCCCGCGCTCCCCCTCGCAGACTTGAAGCCAAGTCCTGAGAGATGGTAGAGTTCCTAACTGTTTATCTTAGGCAGGGTTTCCTGCTGCTGCTTCTGAAAGCATTCGTGGTACTCGGTGCCAGGAACCTGCAGCTGCCCCCCATATCTCTTCTCCCTTTCTTCCCTGGTAAGAGGCATTTTCCCTGTGCCAGGACGTTTCCCAGTCTCCCAGGCAGCTAGCGGGGGACCACAGGCTGGTTTCCGAGCATGGTCAGAGGAGACGGACACAAATTCCAGCTTGGGTGCTTAAAGACAATGTGTCAGCTTGCCCCTTCCTTTTCTCCGTCTGGAATGTGGTATGGTGTAGAGGCCATTGCAGGCTGTGTTAGTCTCCTGGGGCCACAAACTGGGTCATTTAAACACCAGAAATGTATTCTCTCAAGGGTCTAGAGGCTAGAAGTCTAAAATCAAGGGGTCAGGAAGGTAAGTTCTTTCTGAGGGTTTTTCCAGGTTGTAAAAACCTGGCTTGTAGGGGGCTATTTTTCTTCTGTGTGGGTCTCTCTGTGTCCAAATTTCAGCTTTTTATAAAGATCCAAGTCATATTAGACTAGGGCCCACCCAAATGACCTCATCTTAACTAATTACATCTGCAATGACCCTATGCCCAAATATGGTTACTTTCTGAGTTACCAGGGAATTCGGAGGGGGAAAAACACAACAGAACCCATGCCTTGAGGTTGAGGCACATTCCTAGCGATGCACTGAGAAATAGAAAGAGCGGATGACTTCCCAGAGCAGCACCGCAACGCCAGCCTGGGGCTCTGAAGCCGCATGCACACATGCTCAGTTGCAAAGTCGTATCTGATTCTTTGCGACACTGTGGGCTATAGCCCGCCAGGCCCCTCTGTCCCTGGTGTTTCCCAGGTAAGAATATTGGAGTGTGTTGCCATTTCCTCCTCCACGGGGTCCTCTTGACCCAGGGATCGAACTCACATCTTCTGCTTTGGCCAGCTGGTTCTTTACCACGGAGCCACCTGGGAAGCCCAGACTTTGAGGTTAGAGGAAAATACATTTCCCTCTTATTCATGCACCATTATTTGGGTTCTCTGCTATATTCAAACAAAAGTGTATCCCAGGTCAGGGTCCGGGAAGGGAACAGGCGTCAAGCCCAGGAGGTAACTGAAGGATATTTAAAAAAAGTGCAGGTGGGGTTGGAGAAACTAACAAGGCATGGTGGGGGCATTTCAAGGCATGCATCGGGGGAGCCGAGACCACCCCCAGGCCTGGAGGGGCAGAGGGAGAAGGCAGTCAGTGGAGCCCTGAGGAAGGAGCTGTGGGGAAAGGAGACGGCCCCCTGACAGGCACCACAGCCTCTGATGGAGGGATGCAGGCCCTGGAACAGACGCCCCGACGGCTCCATCTTCCCATCCCCCGGGTTCCTGCTGGGACCCTCCACTGACTGAACCAAATCCAGAGGACCAGGGAGCCCACAGATGCTTCCAGCAGGCTGGCCCACGGCCCAGGATGCAGCCGGGCGAGGAGCAGAGACGGTCCAGAAGAACGGCTGACACCCAGTTCTTGCTGCCGCACTCCGCCTGCTGGCTGCGGGCTCAGGCGGCTGTGTCTCCTTGGCAGGAGCATCCCTGGTGACGGGTCAGTGCCTGGAATCTAGTGGGTGTTTGACAAATATTTGTGGATGTGTACGTGCCAGGAGGGCAGTGGAATGAGAGTGGGGAGGGAGGGGACTGCCTACCTCCAGCCCCTCGGTCAGCACCATCTCCCAGAGTGGGCGGTGAGGGGTTGGCCCCAGGAAGACAGGCCCCGGGCCAGCACCCCTCCTCAGTGCCACTGTCCAGCAACCTCCCCGGGTCCCAGCTGAGACAGCGACTTTCTCGGGGCAAGAGCCGTCTGCGTGGCATCCCAGCCCTGGGTCCCCTCAGCGGCTTTTTGGTGCCATTGCAGGGCCAGTGGGGCCCCTGCCTGATCTCAGAGGCTGAGCCATCCCACCCGAGAGGGACGCTGGGCAACGAGGCGTCCGAGTCTGGGATTTAAGATCACCTGTGTCTGACTCTCCATGGACACTGGCACCTTCCAGATTCCAAGAAGTCCTACAGGAGAGATCCCTGGGAACTTTGTTTAATCTCCCATTTCCCAGGCCCACTGACCCTCTGATTCTTTATTGCGTGCCCACGGGGTTCTGGGTGGGAGCTGAGCTCCCAGCAGAGAACACAGCATGGGCTCCATTCTCATGGCTTGTTTGCCACAGGACATGGATGAGCATCCTCCGAACACTGCCCTTCAGAACCGCCATCCAAGGGACCACGCTCAGAGGGGCCGGACTCCAGCGGCACCCCTCCTGAGAGTCAGGGGAGGAAGAGTCAGCAGGCGCTGAAGCGTCTTCGGCTTCATTCATTCTTTCGTTCCCTTTTAACACATTGTGCATTTCATTGCGTACACATGCCAGGCTCCTCCTGGCACTGGGAATTCAAAGATAAATCAGAAAGTTTTGCCCTCCTGAAGTTTCCCACCTGGTGGGAAACTAGAAATAATGAAAACACCTCCCCCCGCTGCTAAGAAAAGGCTCCCCAGCTCCCTGGTACCCTCTCCAGACACACCTCCGAATTCTCTGTTCGCTCTGTGCCTCCCGTTCAGGACGCTGCTTGCTTGGCGTTAGGCTGAACCCTGCTGTGAACCTGGGCCCTGCAGCCTCCCTGCCAGCTCCCTCTTCCCAGGGGAAAAGCTTCAGCTGCTCCCAGGCCGGAAAACCCCAGGGGATTAATCAGCAGCACCCTGGCAGCGTGTCCGCCAGGCCTTGAGGCTAAGGTGACCTGACAGGGTTAGTGGCGGGCGGTCCTGGAGAGTCCATCTCCCTTGGGACAGAGCAGAGGGCCAGGGTGGCCACACACCCGCCTGCAGAGCCAGTAGAGAGGCTGGGACCCACGCAAGGCCGCCCAGATAAAGGCTGGGGTGGCTTATCGTGTGACCCTGCGGGGAGCAGGCAGTGACCCTGCGGAGGGGTGCTGAGCCAGTCCTCACTGTTCCCTGGGTCTTCATTTCCCATCTGTCAGAAGAGATGGATTAGATCATCTTTGAGGCTGTGTCTGTTTCAGACCCTCTACGGTGGGATCCGGGAAGCTCTGACCTGCCCCTCTTCCTCCCCGGGCATGTCTTCAGTTTCTCCCCCTTTCTTCCTCTGCTCAGGGTCTGGGAAATGGCTGTGAGCTTCAAAGCTGAGCAAACAAGCATGCCCGGGCCCACAGGGAACAGGGGTGAGGGAGGGCGCGGCTATTTTTATCGGGCTCTGAAGGATTTTCACAGCTGCTTCTGTTGTTGTCCACACACTCGCCGCAGGCTCAGGCTGTTGGCGTCGCAGACGTCACTGTAGAGGGTGCTCGGAGGGGCTGGACCCTTGAAAGAAACCCTGCCTGCTGTTGCCTGGCATTCCATCACGAGGGATCCGTTTAAAGCAGCTAAGCGTTGCCCTCCCCCCGAGCTTCCAAAATGTAGCAGCCCCCAAAGAATGGCTCTGCATGATCCCTGACCCCAGCAGGAAGGAATCTGGCCATCCTCAGAGTGCTGGGCGTGGAGGACAGGAGAGTGTTGCTCAGTCAAGTCTGCAGCGCTCCTTTGCCTTATTCTGCAAACGTGCATTGAGACCCTGCGAAATGTCGGCCCTGGGCTGGGAGGCTGTTTCCAGCCGCCAACAAGGATGTGCCAAGTCTTTTCTACAATTAGAATAATGTGAACTGAGTTCACAGACTTAGTGCCAGCCTCTGTGCTTCACAGGCTTCCCTGGCGGCTCAGATGGTGAAGAATCTGCCTGCAGTGCAGGAGACCCAGGCTCAATCCCCGGGTCAGGAAGATGCCCTGGAGAAGGGAATGGCTGTCCACTCCAGTATTCTTGCCTGGAGAATCCCATGGACGGAGGAGCCAGGCAGGCTACAGTCCATGGGGCCAGACACAAAGAGTCAGACACGACCGAGCAACTAACGCTTTCACTTTCTGTGCTTCACACTTCACTGAAATGGTCTCAGATATCGCTCTGTCTCCAAAATACCTCCTGATCCCACCCAAATCTCTCCATCTCAGTCTCTACCACCCCACCCCCACCTCCCATACCCCAACTTCGCCCAAGCAACTGAAATAGCTCCAGCTGGTTCCCTTCGCTCTCACCCCACAACCCTTCATACAGTACCCAGGAAAGAGATTTTTTGAAAGTGTAAGTGAGATCCCAGGTCCTTCTCCTACTTAATCACCACTCCTGCCCCCATGGCTTTCTCCTTATTGGAATTAAAGACCCAACTCCTTATCAGCCTGACCTGCAAAGAGACCTCGTGGGGTCTGGCCTTCACCCACCTCTTTTTCTCTCTTTCTCTTTTTCTCTCTCTCTAAATCTGGATTTCAGGTAACAGAATTAGGTTAATCAAATAGCGTTAGTCCACTCATGGGCCACTTTTATTTATTAGACACATAGTTGTTTTAAATAAGATAGTTGCTGCTTGCAAAACCGCATCTAATACAATGACGCATGTGACTCACAGAAGCATTATGCTAACCGAAAGATGCCCAGACACATAAGATATATACTATATGCTTCCATTTATATGTAAAGGTTCTATAAAAGGCCAGACTAAAGAGACAGAAAGCAGATCCCAGGTTGCCAGGGGGGCCAGGTGTGGAGGTGGGAGGGTAGGGGCAGGGGATAGAAAGTGACTAGGTGGGAGGAAAATTTCTTTTTGTGTGTGTGTGTATTTATTTTTTTGCCTAGGGCTTCCGTGGTGGCTTAGACAGTTAAGAGGCTGCCTGCAGTGCAGGAGACCCAGGTTCGATCACTGGGTCAGGAAGACCCCCTGGAGAAAGAAATGGCAACTCACTCCAGTATCCTTGCCTGGAAAATTCCATGGACAGAGGAGTCTGGCGGGCTACAGTCCATGGGGTCATAAACAGTCAGACACAACAGAGTGGCTTCACTTTCTTTCTTAGTGGCAGAACACACCATCTTCGACGTGTCATGCAAGATCTTTCGTTGGGTGTGTGGGCTCTCTAGTTGGGTAATGAAAACGTTTCATGTCATGATGGTGGCGGTGGTTACTTGCCTGTGTGTGTGTTTGTCAAAAATTAAATTTTACAATTAAAACTGGTGAATTTTATTATATGTAAATTAATCTTCAACAAAAATCTAAAACTAAAACAAAAACTACCAAAACAAAGCTGCTGCTGCTGCTGCTAAGTCTAGAAGCTCTCAAAACATCTGACCTATCCTCTTCGCCTTCTCCCCAAACTTGAAATGAACATAATCCCGAACCCTAGGTTCATTGCGCCTTTGCTTGCCTTTTTATGAAATTTTGTTCACTTATCTATATTTTTTAAAAGGTAAATGTTTAAATTTCAGTAGTTTTTAATTCTCCAAAAAGAGTATTAAAGTATTTCATCTTCTGGGGCCTTCTTGCTTTATATTCCTAGAGATTATCTACAGTGTGGCATGTCATGGTGATTCATTCTTTTTGACTGCTGCTTGATATTCCATTGTATACATAGACCACACATATTCATCCACTTGCCTTCATGGACATTTCTGTTGTTCCTAGGCTTTCATTATTAAGGAGAGTGGACAGGGATGCCAGGAACATTTTTGGGGCATGCCTCCTGGGGCACATGTGTGTGATTTTTTTGAGAGGCTAGAGGAGTGGAATTGCTGGATGAGGTGTGGAATCAGCTTTAGGCTTTGATGCTTCAGCCTCACTGACCTCCTGTCCTTGGACAAGCCTCCAGACCTCTGCACTTGTCCTTCCCGCCTGAGGAGTTTTTCCTTCAGGGCTTCCCATGGCTGGCTTACCCACACTTTAGAACTCAAATCAAACACTATCTCTTCAGCCCAAATGTCACTCTCTCTGGCCCCCCACCTAAGTGAGTCACTCGCATCCCCACCTCAGTCCCCTACATCTTATTTTTTTCATAGCATCTTCCAGCACAAACAGAAATAGCCTTTCTTTATTTTTGCTAATTTGTCATTGTCTTCCCTAGTAAGCAGACTTGCCTGGAGAATTCCACGGACAGAGGGGCCTGGCGGGCTACACGTCACAGAGTCGGACATGACTGAGCAACTGATATCTTCCAAATCCCCTAGTAGACTAAAGCAGCCCCAAGAAAGCTGGGACCATTCTTGTTCACGGCTGCATCCCCAAGAACATCCTGATATGGAGAGAATGCTCAACAAAAACATACTTTTAATTGAGGTGGAGAGTAATATTAATCCCATATTAGAGATGAGAGACCTGAAGCTCAGAGAGGGTAGGCCATGTGCCCAAGGACGCAGAGCGTGGGAGTGGTAGAGCCAGGATTTGAACACAGGTGTGAGCTGTCCCAGAGCCCCTGTTTGCTCCTGGAAGAGGCTGTCTTACTCTGACGCGAACTTTCCTTCTCCCTCCCCTGTTATCGGCTTGCCATTCCGGGCCACCTGTGCAGCCTCACTTTGGAGAGCACACTCGGGACCCTGTTGTCGGCAGTCACTGCCCCATCTGCGGTGCGTGGGGATGTGGCCTTGGACTATGGGAGACCTGGTGTTCCACCACCTGTTCCGGGAATGGGGCCCAGGAGGGCCCCCCGCCCATCTTCTGCCCTATATTAAAGCCTTGGGCTATGAATCCCTTTCTTATCGTCTCAAAGCTCATGATGATCCAGCTGCTGAGTTTTCTCCTATTTGTGGCCCTTGGTAAGACTCCAGCCTGTGCTGCGCGGGGCCAGGATCCCTTGAAATCTACCGCCCACCCTGAGTCTCTCGAACGTAATGCCTGGTTTCATAGGAGAGGGCTCAGCTTGTAGCTGAGGATGGCGGTGAAGGTTTTCAGCTCGGTGCTGGAGCAGGAGAATCGAGGGGAAGCTGTGGGTGATGGACCAGCTCAGGAGGAGGACTGGGGGACCCAAACCCCTGGGTGGGAGTCCTTGACAGAAATGATGGTAAACAAAGTCTAATGGTAAAGAGTCTGGGCTCTGTGGTTAGACTGCTTGGGTTTGGAATTTCTGTTCCTCTGCTTAACCCTCCAACCCTCCAACCCTCCTCTCACACTCCCCTTACTGCACTCCACATCCTATGATCTAGCCTTTTCCTGGTACCTCTGCCATATTACAGTACAGCTCAGGGCCACCCTCTCCAAGCAGCCTCCCTTCACTAGCAGTAATGAATGGTAACAGGTCATGTTTACTGAATGCCTACTACATTCCAGGCAGAATGCTTGGGGTTGTTTTCTTATATTATCTTCTGTAATCCTCACAGCAGCCCCATGAGGTCTGTACTATTATTATTCCCATTTTGCAGATAGAGAAACTGACCCTCAGAGAAGTAAAGTGGCCCATTCTAGAACCAGGGGCAGAGTTGCACTTTGAATCCAGACAGCCTCATTCCAAAGTGGCCCCTCTTCATGGCAATAGCTATCGCTCCTCAAGCCCCCTTTGGGTACCTGGCGCTGTTCTAAGTACATCAGGTTTACCCCTGCCCTGAAAGGAAGCCACATGTTCATCTCCATCCCAGACTCCCAGGACCCCAGAAATCCCTGCTCTTGTCCAAATGCTCACTGTTGATACACGGCTACTGGGGTCAGAGATGGGAAGGAGTTGTGTGGGATATCACAGCCTGTCTGGGGCCCAGACCTCTTCTTTGCTTTGGGGAACCGTGGGGCTGATTGACACTTCTCCTGTCCCCTCTAGCTTCGGGCTTCAGCCAGCCTTTCTCCCGCCCCTCCTCCAGAGTTGTCAATGGTGAGGATGCGGTCCCCTACAGCTGGCCCTGGCAGGTAAGAGCAATACCAGCTGCGCTGTTTCCCACCATGGGCTCTCCGCCCCATGCTCTGATCGCAGGGCACCCAGTCTGGACTCCACTGCATTGCTTCCGGTATCCACTTCAGTTTCCCAAAGGCCAGGAAACCCTTGGATAATCGCCTTCATACAGAAGTTTTGCCCATTTAACCTGTAATTCTCACTGGGCTGTTTGTAAGTTAACAGTAGACTCTGGGGAAAGAGAAATGTTTAACCCAAGGGTCAGTGCATTAATGGTGGAAGTTCAACGCTATGTTTAGGGAGGGATGTGAGGTCTTATTTCCCAGGCCAGGGACCGAAGCCTTGCTCCCTGCATTGGAAGCACAGAGTCTTAACCCCTGGACTGCCAAAGAAGGCCTGCCACTATTTTCTTTAAATTGATTCACTTTTAAAAACCGAAATGCCTACGTCAGCCTCATTTTAGCAATACTGGTCAAGAAATCATGGATTTGATGAGCTAATTATACACTTTTTTCCCTGCCATACATTATGCTGTTGCTAAGTCGCTTGAGTCGTGTCCAACTCTGTGTAACCCCATAGACGGCAGCACACCAGGCTCCCCTGTCCCTGGGATTCTCCAGGCAAGAACACTGGAGTGGGTTGCCATTTCCTTCTCCAATGCATGAAAGTGAAAAGTGAAAGGGAATTCGCTCAGTCGTGTCCGACTCTTAGCGACCCCATGGACTGCAGCCCACCAGGCTCCTTCATCCATGGGATTTTCCAGGCAAGAGTACTGGAGTGGGGTGCCATTGCCTTCTCTGGATACACATTATACAACAGGACTATAAAGTCTGAGAGCAATAAAGGGATGAAGGGCTTTTATGGAAGTCAGTGGAGGGAGGCAGAGAGGACTAGACTCACGGCAGTAACACAGTAGCCACTTGTCACACGTGGCTATTTAAATTTATGTATTTATTTTAATTTTTATTGGAGTGTAGTTGATTTACAAAGTGGTGTTAGTTTCAGGTATACAGAGAGTGAATCAGTTATACAGAAACATGTCCACTCTTTTTTACAGACTCTTTTCCTGTATAGGCCTAAATTTAAATTCATTAAAATTAAGTCATATTAGAAATCCAGTTGCTCAGTGCTGACCACATTTTATGGATTGATTGATTGCGCTGGGTCTTGTTGCTGCATGCAGGCTTTCTCGAGTTGCGGCTAGTAAGGGCTACTCTTCACTGCTATGCATGGGCTTCTCATCGTGGTGGCATCTTTCGTTGCAGAGCACAAGGTCTAGGGTGCCCGGGTTTGTTGCAGCACGTAGGTTCAGTAGTTGTGACTCAAGAGCTCCAGAGCGCAGCCTGAGTAATTGTATAGCTTTAGTTGCTCCGAGGCATGTGGAATCTTCCTGGACCAGGGATCAAACCTGTGTCCCCTGCATGGGCAGGCAGATTCTTATTCACTGCACCACCAGGGAAGTCCACTAACCACAGTTTAAATTCTCAGTAACCACACGTGGCCAGTGGCTACCAGGCTGAATCCTACCAAACATTTCCATCATCACAGAAAGTTCTGTGGGGTGTCATTGGCCTGTATCAGGTGTCCTCTGGCTTGTTCTGCAAAGGCTGAGACAGGAAACGTTTTAGCCTCTGTTGGCCCTGTGCTTTCCATCGAGGTGACTTAATTCCACCGTTGTAGCTTGAAAGCAGCTGTGGAAGGTACAGTTGTGTGTGGGATGGGCACCCCCTTTCCAGAGGATGCCATTCTCTGTGACTACTGCCCTCTAGAGTTGTGCAGGGCACAACCTATACAGCCATGGGTAGCAACCCCCCTTGTGGGGCCCAGACCACTCAGAAGCCCCCTCCCTTGCTGCCAGGTCTCCCTGCAGTATGAAAAGGACGGAGCATTTTATCACACCTGCGGCGGCAGCCTCATTGCCGCTGACTGGGTCGTAACCGCGGGCCACTGCATCTCGTGAGTTCTCTCGCTTGCCCCTGTCCCTGCGTGAGACCCAGGCGGGCTGGGGCCGTGGAGGACGGTGGGAGGGGACCGGGGAGGCCGCTCAGGCCTGGGCTAACGTCACCTCCGTCGGCAGGACCTCCCGGACCTATCAGGTGGTGCTGGGCGAGTATGACCGCTCTGAGCTGGAGGGTTCCGAACAGGTGATCCCCATCAACGCCGGGGACCTCTTCGTGCACCCTCTCTGGAACTCCAACTGCGTGGCCTGCGGGTGAGTGATCTCTCAAGCCGGGCACCCAGGGGCTCCTCTGCAGGCCCCTCTAGAACCGGACACTGATGCGGAGAAGACTCCCAGGGGCAATGGACCTGAAGGTCGGAGCCAGGAGAGCCTCTGGGGATCACCCATCCCAAACCTCTCTCCCTACAGAGGGGACAGCAGGGCCCAGGCAGGGGCAGGAACTCCCCCGAGGCCACTTGGCTCTGCGGCTTCAGAAGAGGAGTGACGTAGGAACCCCAAGTCCAAAGGCTCCTCCATTCCATGGGCACTCCTCCAGAGCCTCCTGGGCTCCTGGCACTGTGGGTCAAGGGAGGAGCACTGGACTGAGAGTCAGGCTCCAGCCCTGAGTCACTGTGTGGCTTGGGCAAGTCATCCACTTTCTCTGGGCCTGAGTTTGACCACGTGTCAAGGGTGACCTTCATGAAGGTCAAGAAGGCCATCACTGGGTGAGAACACAGAGTAGGCTTCTTAAGCCTCTCAAGCATATGCAGAATTGTATGTCTGGGTGGCTTCGCTCAGCAATTTTCTGGGGAGAGGACCAAAGGAGGGTGCAGAACCCCTGCGAGTGCAGGAGTGAGGGACCGTGATGATCAAGACCTGGACCCATCTCCTGGGGCTCCTGGGGTAAGCGGAGAGAAAGTCAGACCCAGATGTGATGATCTGAGTGACAAACAGGAAGATGAAAAGAGCGCTGGTTCTCCAAGTGTGGTCCCCAGGCCAGCAGCAGCACCTGGGAACTCACTAGGAAGGCCAATCCTCGGGGCCTCCCAAACCCACTGCATCCGAAACTCTGGAACGGGCTCCGGATCCTTTGTATTAACAAGCCCTCCTCTGATTCTGACACGGATGACGTGTACGAACTCCTGGTGTAAAAGCCGAGCACAGTTACTGAGGCCAAGGGTCATTGTGGGCTGAAGGGGCCAGGGGGGCTTCCAGAAGTTGCTCAGCAGTAAGAATGCATGGGATCCAGAGGGGAGCGTCGGGAGTATCCCGGAGGTGAAGTATCCTGAGCAAAGCTGGGGCTGGAGCTTAGTTTGGCTGGAGGACCAGGCTCCTTCCAGTGACTCTTCCCTCCTCCCCAGCAACGACATCGCCCTCGTCAAGCTCTCGCGCAGCGCCCAGCTGGGAGACAAGGTCCGGCTCGCCAGCCTCCCTCCTGCCGGCGACATCCTGCCCAATGAAGCCCCCTGCTACATCAGCGGCTGGGGCCGTCTCTACAGTGCGTGCTGAGTCCTCCAACTGGCCGTAGGGACGGTGGGCAGGAAGACAGAGCCTGGGGCGAGGGCTGAGGGCAGCACCCGGAGCAGCCTAGCATTTTCTTACATTCCTCCTCCAGCGGCCGCCTTCTCCCCTCACCCTCCCAAGCACGAATGTGTGCAGCGGGGGCAGTGTTTAGTCTCTCCTTTGTGCCCGTTGCCGAGATGTTCTGATGGACAGAGCAGGCAGGACCACACGACCTGGTGGGAGGAGACTTCACCTCACACGGGAGGAGCAGGCTTTCCTCGTAACCCCCACACCATGCTGGGGCTCCCAGCTCTGACTCAGACCCTGGCACCCCCACAGCAACCGCCCCCCACCCCCACCCCCCCAGCCGCTCTCACTGCTCTGTCTGCACAGCTGGCGGGCCGCTCCCAGACAAGCTGCAGGAGGCGCTGCTGCCCGTGGTGGACTATGAGCACTGCTCCCAGTGGGACTGGTGGGGCATCACCGTGAAGAGAACCATGGTGTGCGCCGGCGGGGACATCCGCTCCGGCTGCAACGTGAGTCAGCTCTCACCCGCCCGCGCGGGCTGCAGCCCCTCTGCTGAGTGCAGGGCCTGGGGCCCCTCTGCCTGGGAGCTAGAGGAGGAATCTTGCCCATTCAGCCTCCAGGCCAGGAGGAACTTGGAGGAAGTCAGTGCAGCCCAGACACACAGCCCTGGTCTGTCACACTGACTTGATCTGGAGCAAATCACTGTGCCTTTCTGGTCCTCGGGAGTCCCCTTCAGTACACCAAGGAATGGGGCTTCCCTGAGAGCTCAGTTGGTAAAGAATCTGCCTGCGATGCAGGAGACCCCAGTTAGATTCCTGGGTCGGAAAGGTCTGCTGGAGAAGGGATAGGCTACCCACTCCAGTATTCTTGGGCTTCCCTTGTAGCTCAGCTGGTAAAAAATCTGCCTGCAATGCAGGAGACTTGGGTTCAATCCCTGGGTTGGGAAGATTTCCCTGGAGAAGGGAAAGGCTACCCACTGCAGTATTCTGGCCTGGAGAATTCCATGGACTGCACAGTCCATGGGGTTGCAAAGAGTTGGACAGCACTGAGCGACTTTCACTTCACTTCACACCAAGGAAAAGAGGCATCGTGATCTCTAAAGTCACCTTCAGCTCTGGGGTCCTGAAGTCATAATTAAGCAATACTCTCATTGTACTATAAGTGAACATGAATAATAATAACTAACTGTGGGAATAATAATCAGAACTACTATTAGCTTGCTTCCTCTCTACCAAGCATTGTGCTAAGACTGTAGGCTTATCATCTCATTTAACTGTCACAATATCTTATAAGATAGGCATAATAGGTATCATTCCCCATCACAAAGGGCTTCCCAGGCAGTGCTAGCGGTAAAGAACCCACCTACGAATGCAGGAGACATAAAGAGAGGCGGGTTGGATCCCTGGGTCAGGAAGATCCCCTGGAGAAGGAAATGGCAACCCACTCCAGTACTCTTGCCTGGAGAATCCCTTGGACAGAGGAGCCTGGTGGGATACAGTCCGCAGCATTACAAAGAGTCGGACAGGACTGAAGCAACTTAGCGTGCACGCACGCACCCATCACAAAGGGGCAAACTGAGGCCCGGAGAAGTCAGGCCATATAAGGCTTTCTCGAGCCCCCCAAAGTCAGAACCAATTCCTTGGAGCTCAGACGAGGCTCAGTCCCCTACGGCTCTCTGACTGTTCCAGGGTGACTCTGGAGGACCCCTTAACTGCCCAGCAGCAGACGGCTCCTGGCAGGTCCATGGCGTGACCAGCTTCGTTTCTGCCTTTGGCTGCAACACCATCAAGAAGCCCACAGTGTTCACGCGAGTCTCAGCCTTCATTGACTGGATTGACGAGGTGAGCGGGGCAGGGTGAGTGGAGAGGGCTCTGGGGGCTGGGTGAGAACAGCAGATCCTGATCCCAGATCGGCAGTTGGGGGTGGGGGGTGGGGACCTTCCACAGGGGCTTGAGGATGTTTTCTGGGCCTCAAGGGCTTCTGGGTAGAGTTCTGAACACTACTGGACTTCCGTATTTCAACAAGTGTTTAGGAAATGCCTCCTCTGGTCCAGGTCTTTTCTTGTCATGGAGGATAGAGTGATACGCGGCTTGTGGGAAACAGAGGACTAGATGAACAAACTGACGGAATGGGATGGACACTGTGATAGGTGAAGCTCAGGCCCCAGTGACCATGCCAGCTTCATCTGGGCATGAGTGATCAGGGAGGATTAATATTGTTCATGACAAGAGCATTAGTCACCATCTATGGACTCTTAAACATATGCCAGGGACCGTGATGACACCTATGTGTTTAATTTAACATACACATGAAGTAAGTATTATGATCACTCCCATTATACAGATGAGAAAATTGAGGCTAGAGAGGTCAAGTCACTCTCCCAGGGTCACGCAGTTAATGAGTGACATGGCTGGGAGTTGAACTCAGTTCCATATGGCGTTAGAAGCTGTGCTCCTGACTAGACCATTCTGGCTTTACTCCCTCTTTTTTTTTTCAGACCATTGCAAGCAACTAAGAACCAAGGCCAAGGTGGCAGTGCCCATCCACACTCTTTATAAAAAATAAAAGATCTCTCAGAAAATTCCAGCTCGAGTCTTTCTTTCTTCTTTGACTCACCTCTCTTTCCAGCCCATTTCTAGAATTTTACATGTTGTATGTAGAAATGAGACCCAACTCTCTCATATTAGAATGAGAGAAAAATGAGGCTCAGATAGAAGGGAGCTATTGTCAAGTGACCGAGCATGCCAGTTTGCCCGGGAGTGAGGGGATAGGAAAGGACTTTTCATGGTTAAAACCAGGTGAAGGACTTCCTTGGTGTTCCAGTGGTCAAGACTTTGTGCTTCCACAGCAGGGAGCATGGGTTCAATCCCTGGTCAGGGAACTAAGAGGCGTGACAGAAAAACAAACAAAAACAAACGGAGTGAGTTCTGGGAAGCTGGACGCCTTGCACAGCCACCTGCGCAATGATTGGCTTTTCAGCACAGGCCTAAAAGCACAGTAGAGGCTGCAGATATACCGTCCTCAGCAGCCCCTTGGGAAGCTCATGGTGGAGGGGGCATGGGCTGTGTATTTTCTGCTTCCACTGATGGGCTGGGGAAGAAGGACCAGAGTCATTCATTCATTCAACAAACATTCATTCCTTCAACCTGCGGATGCCCACAGGGAGAAGACAACACGGTTCCTGCCCTGAAATGGCTCAATATTTAGAAAGAAATGAGCAGAGCATATCAGAGTCATTCAGTAAACATTTACCGGGCACCTTCTCTGTTGAAAGTTCAGGGCTGAGAGAACAGAGGTGAGCTGGACAAGCTCAGGGAGAGCTCTGGCTGCAGTCGGGGGCGGACGCAAACACAGATGTACATGCGAGGCAGAAGGTCAGGGCCCAGAGAGCCACTGCTGACATCCAGAGGACACAAAAACAACATAACTCTTTCACTCCTATTTTTCCTGAATACCTTGAAACATGGTTCCCACAAGGACACACAAATATAACTCTCAATATTGACATTGTTCCATTGCCCCTTCACTTAAAAAATTACACTTCTAAAAGATAAAAAAATCAAACGAACAAAAAAAGTACACTTCTAGTGTTTAAAAATTAAAAACATGACGAAGGTGAATTCGCTCAGTTGTGTCCGACTCTTTGCGACTCCATGGACTGTAGCCTGCCAGGCTCCTCAGTCCATGGAATTTTCCAGGCAAGAATACTGGAGTGGGTTGCCATTTCTTTCTCCAGGGGATCTTCCCAACAAATAATATATAAAACACCCACATAGCTTCTCTCCACAAGTTCAGGTGGAGGCCCTTTTGTACTCTATCCAAGGGTCTTCATCTTCACACTTGCGGGGTTGTCCACCCAGTATTACTGGTTTTCCCCTGGGGCTAGCAGAGCTTTGTGGTGCAGAGCCGCTCCGCTGCCCCTGATGAACATGTAGTAAGTGTTAGTTGCTCAGTCATGTCCAACTCTGCGACCCCAGGCACTGTAGCCTGCCAGGCTCCTCTCTCCATGGAATTCTCCAGGCAAGAATACTGGAGTGGGATCTTTTTCCTTCTTCCCTTCTCCAAGGGATCTTCCAGACCCTGGGATCGAACCCAGGTCTTCTGCACTGCAGGCAGATTCTTTACCATCTGAACCACCAGGGGAGTCCAATGCAAGAAATTTACTCTTGGTACACCCCTGGTAGACCAGTGGTCAAGTCTCCCAGTTTCTACTGCAGGGGGCATGGGGTTTGATCCCTGGTGGGGGAACTAAGATCCTACATGCCAAGCTGTGCAGCCCCTCAAAAAAAAAAAAAGAAAGAAAGAAAGAAAAAAGAAATATACTCTTGTTGTAAGTATATATTATAAGCTGCTTGAGATTTGGGGTGTTTGTTACAGTGACATGGACCTAACCTATCCCCTCTCCAGACTGATAAATGGAGTTTGGTGCTTATCCTTCTACTCCTTGTTGTTATATTTAGATATAACTATCCATAAACCATATATTACTTTTTCTTTTAGTTTTAAAAAAATACATGCATGGCATCTTGCCATATTGATTTTCCATAACTTGCTTCCTTCATCAAATATTTTCACCCAGTGGTTCTGAGGTCTACCCTATGCTAGTTTCTCTCTCTCCAGTTCGTTGTCGCAAGTTTTGTAGAGTATGCTACTGCCCAACAACAGCAGCCATTTGTCCTTCCCCTCTCCTGATGGACGTTTAGAACAGGGCCAGTTTCTCCTGATTTCAAACAGTGCTTCAGGGAACATCCTCGGATATATCTCCAGGCACGGACGAGAGTGGTCTTAGGGCATATTCCAAGAAATGGGATGGCGAAGCGGGAGAGCGTGCTCATTTTCAGCTTTTCAGTTCAGTTCAGTGCAGTTGCTCAGCGGCATCCGACTCTTTGCCACCCCATGGACTGCAGCGCGCCAGGCTTCCCTGTCCATCAAATTGTTCTCCAAAGTGATTACATCAACAGTATCTCTTAACATTCTCGTTTTTCTTTGCCCATCCACTGGCTCCACATATTACAACTGCCCCACATTTTTCTCCTAAAACCACCCCTGGAATCTCAACCATTCCCCCTGAAACCTTCTCCTCCAGTCGCTATCCCCATTCCATCTCCTACAAAAGCTCAGGAACTGGTCTGGCGAGGCCAGAGTGAGGGCAAGGAAGGGACTGAGTCCCTCCTTGGACTCAAAGACGTCCACAATCCAGGGCAGTGAGGGGGATGGGAGACAATGCCAGAGATATATGCAACTTCAAATGTTTCCAGGCCACTGTGGTATCTACTTCTTCCCAGTGGGTCAGGGAAGGCCCTCAGACAATTTTCCAAAAATAGTTTTAGGACAAAAAGCAGTCAAACATGTAAAATTCCATCCTGTGGCTGGGCAATGGGCCCTCAAGGGCCCTCCACCCAGCTTCAGGAAGAGGCTGAGGGCTATGACAACCTTCTCAGGTATATGACCAACAGGGAGTTAGGACATCCTGCTAACTATACATTTCAACTGTACCGAACAAAAATGTTTTTGTTAATTTGAAAAAAAAAAAAAAAAACAGCTTAAAAAATTCACTTTTTAGATCTTAAGAGTCAACAATTCCATTATCTTTTTCTTTTTCAGAATATTCATACTGGCTCAGGTTTAGAAACTTCCACTTTGGGACAGATTTGTAAAAATCACCTACATTCCCATCTCTCTTCCACAACTGCTTCCATCATTTTGATATGCTTTCCTCCACTTTCCCCCCACCCCCATCCACTTCTTTTTCTTCCCATTTAGAAAACCGATCAACAGTTAGATTTGATGGGCATAGACTGAGCGCCTACTGGTATTCTGTGCCAGGCACGGGCAGAGGAGAATGAAGCTAACTTGGGTCAGGCCCTCTCAAGCCCTCAGTCTGGACGGGAAGCCAGGGTGGAGACGGCCTGGTGTTCTAATGGAGGCCCAGAGGGGTGCAGGGCCCGGGGAACTGGGGTCACATTGCAGGGGGAAGCCTGGAGCGCTTGACGGCCCTCCGATCCCAGTGATGAGGCAGCAAGGCATTCCTATCAAACATGAAGCTGTCGAGTCTTCTGTCGCCAATTATCAGCAGAGACGGTGCTGAGAAAACTTATTCTCTAAAAGCAGAGACGGTCAGAAACTTTGAGAACAGAGTATCCCTCTCTGGTGTGGAGGGTTGAAGCCAGATTTTTCGCAGAGAAGCAGCTGGGATTACCAACCCCAGTACAGAGCTTCAGATAAGGGGTTTCTGGACGCAATAGTCTATATTGATCTTAACTTTGTGCTGTCCAAGGAAATAAGACCAGGGATTTGCTTCTCAGCCCAAGTCAAATGTTAACCCTTCTCCACACAATGAGGTTTGCTCTGAGTCAATAGGGCTTCAGTTCATTTTCACGGAAATTCCACTCTTCTCCCTAATCCTATGATAAACCGGTCTCTTCCTTTGTTTGGCTCCTCTGGGTGTTATCTCCCTTGCTGCATCAGGTTAATAAACCAACCTAATTTTGTTAAATGTCCCCACTGGCCTTTATCAGATTAGCTTGATCATTAAATCTAAGTCTTCTCTGTCCATTCAGTTACGTAGTGATTCATTCAGTCAATGTTTAGCCAACCTATGTTCAGTGGTACGTGCTGGAGGCATGCTGAGAGAACAGTCAAGGTCCTTGGCCTTGTGGACCCTGCTTTTAGTGGAGGAGGTAGAAAAACGAACAGGTAATAAAAATGGGGTAACAGGGCTTCCCTGGTGGTCCAGTGGTTAAGAATCCGCCTGCCAATGCAGGGGACATAGGTTTGCTCCCTGGTCTGGGAAGATTTCATATGCATCGGGGCAACAAAGCCAGAGTTCCAGAACTACTGAGCCTGTGCTCTAGAGCATGAACTCCACAAGAGGAGCACTACAGTGAGAAGCCTGCTCACTGCACCTAAAGAGTAGCCAGAGAACAGCAGTGAAGACCTAGCACTGATTATATTGGTTTATAAATCAATAAAAAGGAATAAAACCAAAACAACAATGAAAACAGGGTGTCAGGCTATAAAGGAACTGGATGGGTGCCTTTGGAAGGGCAGGGAATTCCAGTGGTTAGGGCTCCACCCTTTCACTGCATGGGGCATGGGTTTGATCTCTGGTTGGGGAACTAAGACCTCACATGTCGAGAAGAAAACAAAAAAGTAAGAGGAAGAAGGGCAGGGCAGTGAAGGCTGCTTTAGGGAGCTACGTTTGAGCTAGAACCTGGATGAGCAGATCTCCAAAGAAAGCACCACAAGCAGAGATCAGCAAAAGAGGCGAAGATGAGCTTGTGTGAAGATGAGATTGCCAGGTGCACGGAATAACAAGAAGGTCAGTGTGTCCTGTCTTTTTGTCCTTTTATACAGTTCAGGAGGTTCTCACGGCAAGCACACTGGAGTGATTTGCCATTCCCTTCTCCAGTGGATCACATTTTGTCGGAACCCTCCACTATCACCCGTCCATCTCTCATGGCCCTACATGGCATGGCTCATAGCTTCACTGAATTATGCAAGCCCCTTCACCACAACAAGGCAGTGATCCATGAAGGGGTAACAGAAGCAGAAGAGATCAAGAAAAGAGAGCAAGAATACACAGAAGAATTGAACAAAAAAGATCTTAATGACCCAGATAACCATGAGGCTGTGGTCACTTATCCAGAGACAGACATTCTGGAGTGTGAAGTCAAGTGAGCCTCAGGAAGCACTGCTGACAATAAAACTAGTGGAGGTGATGAAATTCCAGCAGAGCTATTTAAAATTCTAAAAGATGATGCTATTAAAGTGTTGCACTCAATATGTCAGCAAATTTAGAAAACCCAGCAGTGGCCACAAAACTGGAAAAGTCAATCCTCATCCCAGTTCCCAAGAAGGGCAGTACTAAAGATTACTCAAATCACCAGACAACTGCACTCATCTCCCATGCTAGTAAGGTTATGCTCCAAATCCTTCAAGCTAGGCGTCAGCATTCTGTAAACCGAGAACATCCATATGTTCAACCTGGGTTTAGAAAAGGCAGAACCAGGGTTCAAATTGCCAACATCCACTGGATCATAAAGCAAAAGAATTCCAGAAAAACATCTACTGCTGTTTCATTAACTAGGCTAATGCCTTTGACTGTGTGGATCATAACAAACTGTGAAAAATTCTTAAAGAGATGGGAATACCAGACCATCTTACCTGTCTCTTGAGAAACCTGTATGTGAGTCAAGAAGCAACAGCTAGAGCCTTGTATGGAACAACTGACTTGTTCAAGATTGAGAAAGGAATACAAGGCTGTTTATTGCACCATGCTTATTTAGCTTATACACAGAACATATCATGCAAAATGCTGGGCTGTATGAATTACAAGCTGAAATCAAGATTGCCAGG
Source organism: Oryx dammah (assembly GCF_014754425.2). Classification (NCBI taxonomy): domain Eukaryota; kingdom Metazoa; phylum Chordata; class Mammalia; order Artiodactyla; family Bovidae; genus Oryx; species Oryx dammah. Next base: position 5,236,813 of record NW_024070211.1, read on the forward strand.
AGAAATATCAACAACATCAGATATGGAGATGATACCACTCTAATGGCAGAAAGCAAAGAGGAACTAAAGAGCCTCTTGATGAGGGTGAAGGAGGAGAGTGAAAAAAAGCTGGTTTAAAACTCAATATTAAAAAAACTAAGATCATGGCAACTGGTCCCATCACTTCATGACAAACAGAAGGGGAAAAGGAGGAAGCAGTGACAGATTTCCTCTTCCTGGGCTCTAGAATCACTGTGGATGGTGACTGCAGCCATGAAGTTGGAAGATGACTGCTTCTTGGCAGGAAAGCTATGACAGACCTCGACAGTGTGTTAAAAAGCAAAGACGTCATTTTGCCAACAAAGGTCCATATAGTCAAGGCTATGGTCTCTCCAATAGTCATGTATGGATGTGACAGCTGGACCATAACGAAGGCAGAGTTCCAAAGAACTGATGCTTTTGAATTGCAGTGCTGGAGAAGACTCTTGAGAATCCCTGGGACAGCAAGGAGATCAAACCAGTCCATCTTAAAAGAAATCAATCCTGAATACTCATTGGAAAGACTGATGCTGAAGTTGAAGCTCGGATAGTTTGGTCACCTGATGTGAACAGCAGACTCATTTGAAACGATCCTGATGCTGGGAATGATCGAGGGCAGAAGGAGAAGAGGGCAACAGAGGATGAGATGGTTGGATGGCATCACCGATTTAATGGACATGAACTTGGGCAAACTCTAGGAGATGGTGAGGAACAGGGAAGCCTGGCATGCTACAGTCTATGGGGTCACGAAGAATTGGACACGACTTGGAGACTGAACATCAGTGCGTCAACTGATGGAGTGAACAGGAGGGTGGGGAGAGATGAGGGAATAGGGCGAAATACAAAGTTTAAACTTTTCTCTCAATGACACAATAATCGTATGCAGAACCACAATGTACATACTTTTCTTATAAACCTATAGAATTGGAGCTGCTCTGGGACCCAAAGGGCTTTCCCCCTTCCCCGCCATCCCTCTTACCTGAGCAGTTTTCTGAAGCATTCCCAAAGAACCTAAGAATTGAAGGGGGGAATGACAATTGGATGGTCCTAATGCAGGTGATGATTGGAGCCATGCAATTAAAAGACGCTTACTCCTTGGAAGGAAAGTTATGACCAACCTAGACAGCACATTAAAAAGCAGAGATATTACTTTGCCAACAAAGGTCCGTCTAGTCGAGGCTATGGTTTTTCCAGTGGTCATGTATGGATGTGGGAGTTGGACTGTGAAGAAAGCTGAGCGCGGAAGAATTGATGCTCTTTAACTGTGGTGTTGGAGAAGACTCTTGAGAGTCCCTTGGACTGCAAGGAGATCCAACCAGTCCATTCTGAAGGAGCTCAGCCCTGGGTGATCTTTGGAGGGAATGATGCTAAAGCTGAAACTCCAGTACTTTGGCCACCTGATGAGAAGAGTTGACTCATTGGAAAAGACTCTGATGCTGGGAGGGATTGGGGGCAGAAGGGAACAACAGAGGATGAGATGGCTGGATGGCATCACCGACTCGATGGACATGAGTATGAGTGAACTCTGGGAGTTGGTGATGGACAGGGAGGCCTGGCGTGCTGCGATTCATGGGGTTGCAGACAGTCGGACACGACTGAGCGACTGAACTCAACTGAACTGAATCTAGTTCAACCTCCTCATTTTACAGATGGGAAAACCAAGGCAAAGAGGAGGTAAATGTGGATACCGCACTGTAGGAGTGGGTGGGGGAAGGACCTGCAGTCACCAGGGGTGGGGTGGTAGGGGTAGGGCCATGGCAAGGAGCCCTGGTTCTCCAACCACCTACTTGAGTACCTAGCCATCTAGGAGTTTACGGAAGGCAAAAGGCGCATCTTCCCTTCCCCAAGGACATTGGGTCTGGGGTGATAACCCAGCAGGAGGCACTGAGGCGCCCCTCTTAATTTTCTAGGCCATCTCATCTAGATAGGAGAACGCAAAGGCTAAGTTCCTTCCCTTCAGGATTAAGAGCAAACTGGGAAGCCTGCCTTGGTTAGCATCTCTGCACTTCCTCTTACAGGCTGTGCTATTTAACCTGCGTGCCCAGACTCAAAAACCACCTTAGTAAAAATCTGAAATTTCAGTTCCTGCGGCATTACTGACTCAATGGACATGAGTTTGAGTAAACTCCGGGAGTTGGTGATGGACAGGGAGGCCTGCCCTGCAACAGGCCATGGGGTCCCAGAGTCTGACACGACTGAGCGACTGAACTGGACACACAGGACTAAGATTTAGCCTCCTACGTACAAAGGGTCTCCCCCAAGAGGGACTGCCAAAGTCCCACGGGAAAATGCCCCACTCTCTGGGCGGGCCTAAGTGGGTACATAGAGACACCTCATAGGCTGCGCCCTCTGTCCATCTGGAGTGACTCTCCGGGAAGCCACACTGACCACTGTCTCCCAGCAGCAGCCAGCCAGCCCTCCAACTTGGTTTCTTTGCTCCGGGTGGTGCAAAGGATCAAGGGTGTAACCTCAGGGTGGGGCGCTGACTCAGCTGCGGGCGGGCTCGAGGAGTGTCTCAATTCCTGCTGCATCCTCTTTCCATTCTATTGGGCAAAAAACTGCTGGTCAGAAAGGCAAAGGCCACTCCTGCGCTGGAAGAGCTCCTAGGCCGGACGCACCTCTTCGCTCAGTCGGGAGGACTGGGGACCGAGGGAGGCCAAGAGACCAGCAGGGGTTAAGACCATGGAGCTACAGGGCACCGCCAAGGCCTAGAGAGACCCCGCCTTCCCCCGCCCCCCCCCCCCGCCTTGGAACTCGGTTTCCCCTTCCGTTTCCAGCTTCCGGGCGGGGCGCGACTTCCGGTTCCGGCGGTGGGCTACAAAGCTCGGCGCCGAGCAGCTGATTTCCCTTTCCCGGAGCCGGTGGCGGGGCTTGGCGTTTCGCTCCTCTCCTTCCCCCGTTCACCCGGCCTTCCGAGGGGCACCTGCTCAGGTGAACGCCCCCCCCCCGCCCCCTGCACCTCCCTCCTCCGCCGCGCACCGCCGGGTGGGAGCGGGCGGCCGGGGCGGCGGCCGTGGGAGTGGGGAGGCTCTTGCCTGTTGGGTGTGCCGGCTGGTCGGCCTGACGTGGCCTTGGGGCCCCGCTAAATGTCCCAGAGAGGAGGACGTCCAGTTCTGGATTCCCCAGATGGGCCTTTTCCGGCCGGATCTCGGCCGTCTGAACCGCGCCCAGGTGGTGGGAGGAGTCGGACCCAGGCCCCTGCAGAGACGCCGGGGATTTTTGTTCTGGGCTGGGTGGTCCCGCCACTTCCCAGCCTTGTGACCTTGGTTAAGTCCCCTTTCCCCGAGCCTCAGTTTGTTTATCTGTGAAGTGGAAATGACAGTAACGGCCCTACTGGGTTGTCGGGCAGGACTCGGTGACCGAAAGCTACTGAGGACCGTGTGGCCTATAAAATTGAACAAATGGAGCGGTGGAAGCTGCTTGTTAAAATGGAGACAACTGGGGCGGTAGAGAGTCTTATCGAGAGTTTAACCTGAGTCGCCAAGAGAATCACGTAGAGCACAGTATCAGATAGGAGATAAGGGTTCCCTAAGCTGGAGTTACTGACTGGTGAGGATAAGCATTCTGTATGGCAGGTGGCCTTCTCAAACTGATTGGGTTTGGAAGCTGGGTAAATCATGGAGCTGATCACCATCTTCCAAAGCCAGCTTTGAAAACTGGCCTGTTGACAGTTGAGACTGCTCCTAGAAGTCGGGTTTGGGAATGAGAAGTAGTAAAAGGGTGTTTTCCTAAGTGGATTAGGGATTTTCTCTCAGAACAGTTTTGAGCTGGAGGGGAAAACCTGAAGTGTTTTCTCCCTCTTGAGTTGTCATGAAAGTAGCATAGATGTAGTAAAAAAGAAGACAGTACAGAAAGGTATAAGAAAAATGTTTCCCACTTTCCCTGTTCTGCTCCTCAGAGGTAAAAGAACTTCTTTGATAACCTTCCCGGTACTGTTTATAGATACATCAGGTCGTATATGCTTATGTGTATGTGCTTCTAATTTCCCCAGATGAGATTACACTATACATACTGATCTGCACCTGGCAGAGGGGTGCTATATTATGGAGAACTTTACATATCGGCTCTCATAGGCCTCTTTCATTTCTTCCAAGGCTGCATAGTATTCTGCTGAGTGGCTTACAGTACTTTAATCATTTCCCTGTTGATAAGGGCTTCCCTGTGGCTCAGTGGTAAAAGAATCTGCCTGCAGTGCAGGGGACACAAGTTCAGTCTCTGGGTGGGGAGAATCCCATGGAGAAGGAAATGGCAACCCACTCCAGTATCTTGCCTGGGAAATCGCCTGGACAGAGTAGCCTGGTGGGCTACAGTCCATGGGGCCTTGAAAGAGGTGGACACAACTTAGCGACTATACAACAACATCTTAACCACGTTCCTGTTGATGGCTTAAGCTGTTCCCAAGATTTTGCTTTCATACAGTGTTTCATCCAACCTTTCCTTGACTATTTCCCTTTTATTCAAGGCACCCCTGAGTTTGGGGTATATTCTGCTTTTGTCCTTCTCATCACCCTGGGATAGTTAATTTATTTTGAGGCATGAGCAACACCCTGTTGATTGAACAGAAACCCAGATAATAAGGGAAGTGATATATTCCAAAAATACTGCTACCCGGTCTAGAATCAATTCAGAGCTCCTAGAGGGACTTTCCTGGTGGTCCTGTGGCTAAGACTGTACTCCCAGTGTAGGAGGCCTGGGTTCAATCCCTGGTCAGGGAACTGGGTTCTGCTTGCCATAACTAAGAGTTCCCATGCTGCAACTAAAGATCCTACATGTCTCAAGTAAGAGCTGGTGCAGCCAAATAAATATATATTTTTTTAAAGTTCTAGAAAATGAATCAACGTTTAGAGACGAGGTGTTAGGAGCCAAGAACCATTTAACTCAAGGCAGCTGGTCAGTGTTAACGATTGTTGGCTTCTATAAATTGTTACCTAGAGGACAGATTTGAGACTCTTTGATGTAGGAAGGATTTTAAATCTCAACTCTTCTGCAGTGTTGATACAATAAGAACTGATCCTTGGAGGTGGTAATAATGAAAGAAAGGTGATCTGTGTAAAGTGACTTCATAGGGATTATAATCTTTGATTGGACATCCCTGCTGTGACAGTGTAGGCATTTCTATACCGTTAACTGGCTTCCCTGGTGACTCAGAGGTTAAAGTGTCTGCCTGGAATGCGGGAGACCCTGGTTCGATCCCTGGGTCGGAAAGATCCCCTGGAGAAGGAAATGGCAACCCACTCCAGTACTCTTGCCAGGAGAATCCTGTGGAGGGAGGAGCCTGGTAGGCTACAGTCCATGGGGTCGCAAAGAGTTGGACACGACTGAGTGACTTCACTTTCATACTGTTATCTTGTCTCTCTTTTTGTTTTAAATTAACATAGAATGTGGTTTTCCTGTAAATAATCCCTCTTTGGACTGGGCCCTAGCCTAAATGAAGCAAAACCTTTTTTCCCCCAGCTTTTCACAGGTGTTTGATTTACCTGTCAGACCCCCTCCATCTCCCTTCGTCACACTACCTCTGGTTTGCTAATTCTGGAGCTCTCAAACATCTAACGAGTCAGAAATCCATGCTACAAGGATTCTTACAAGTTCAATTCCTCATACTTTGAGGGAGCTTAGGATCTTGATCTTAATATAAAAGCTTTTTTCCTTTTTTTTTTAATTGCCATAGACTCCGCCCTGATGGTAGCTCCTAAAGTATTTTTTTAACACTTGCTATTCTTTCATCATCATAAAAGACAGGAGGAGATAGAAAAGACGACAGAGTATATGAAAATGAACAGACATTTTTTCCCTCTATTTTAGCGTTTCTTCATAATTTGCTTTTAAGTATAGCAAATACTCCATAAAAGTGGTTGGAGGAAGCAAACAATGATTTTAAACACTTCCCCCCAACAAGTCATGTGCATATGTTTGTATTGGGGGAGGGGGGACTGGATGAAAGATGTTTCCAGCTAGCAAGGCCAGCATTCTTGACTCTGCTTTGAGAATCTACTACATCTTACATTTTGGTAAACTGTTGACAAACTTTCTCAACTGTGCCATTGATCCAGCAAGAGGAAACAAAAGCGGAATTTCTCATAACTTCATTAAGATTGAAGAGTTGTTGGAACCTAGGTCTCTCCTAGTTGGTGGACCAGATCCTTGAGATCAGGGAGGTTTTAACATCCTTTAAGATTTGTTTTTGTTGAGCCTGACCTTTCTCTTTGTGCCTAGGAGTCTGAAAAATCCTTTTGCAGAGTTCTAGGATGGAGACTGAAGGGTATCCAGAGATGCAAAGAGATGGAGAAGTCCAGAATGATGAAATAAGGTCACCACCAAATAAGAGGATGGCTGAGGAGCCAGAAGGCATCCTGATAGCGCCGCCCCAGGGCCAGGTTCCACCAGAGAGCCTGGATGAAGACTCTGAAGATGACCTGGAGACCGTGCCCCGAAGGAGTCCTCTCAACCCTGCAGCCTCCAGGCAGAGGTTCCGGGAGTTCCGCTATGAAGATGCAGCTGGGCCCAGGGATGTCCTGAGACATCTCCAAGAGCTTGCTGGACAGTGGCTGCGACCTGATATTCACACGAAGGAGCAGATTGTGGAAATGCTGGTGCAGGAGCAATTCCAGGCCGTCCTCCCTGAGGAGCTCAGAGCTTGGGCACTGAGGTGTCAGCCTGGGGTCAGAATCACTGGCTAAAATCTCACTGCTTCTTTTTCAGCCTACATATGAGAAGTGACCAAAGGCTCTCTGTTGCAAATCCAACTACAGTCATGAGAATTCTGAACCTTGATTTTCTTTGAGCTTGCCTTTGCTAGCTGTAATAAGAATCAATGAAACCCCCCCCCTTTTTTTTTTGCCTGAAGCAGCTCTATTTCCTGGCACTGCGAACTCCAAAATGAGTTTCCCTGCCCTCTTGTAAGGACAATCAGTCTGCTGCTTGTTTTTGCTCTGCTGAATGCATCCCTTTTTGCACTTTGTGACACGCTTTAATATATAGTTTTTATGTATCCAAAGAGATGATTGCTTCAACTTTAATATTCTTGATTCTCGCTGTGGTGGCTTGAATGGAAGCTTCTGTAACCTCGCCAGTAACTCATTTGGGGTGTCCTTGAAATATTAAAGTTTGATTCTTAATAAAAATGTCCTGTGGTGATTTGCCAGTCTGGCTCTTAGTTGTCAGCATTTGAGAAAGGTGGGATAATTATCAGGAGTAGATGTGAGCTGCAGATAAGCACTATGTGGCATTTGCTGAGCTGGCGAATAAGAACAGGCCTGGCCTTTGTTTTCAGAGTCGGCGTCTAAATTCGGCAAAACTGAAAAGGGGGAAAGAGGTCAGAAGAGGTAAGTAACTCAGGTGGGGCTGTTTGATTTGCTCTTTGTCCATTTCTTTATCTTCCTCAGCTCATCTTCCTGCTAGAGGACCAAACCATCTGAGGTTCTTTCTGGAACAGAGGTTATCCTGGCTTTTTGTGTGTAGAGTCCTGTACTTTGGTTTGCAGCTGAAACAGCAGTAGCTGTGGTTGTGACAGGTAGAGAGGAAACAGCAGCTCCTTCCCCAGCAAGACCCAATCTTGAGGAACCTTTCTGCCTCTGCAGCCTGGCTTTTGGGATAGGGGTGGTTAGCTCCATTGTGGAGCTTGAATTTGATTCTGCTGATGTTGAGTACTTCTGTGCCTTTGGGACTCTTGATGCTAGAATCCCAGGTGGCACAGCAGTAAAGAATCTGCCTGCCAGTGCTGGAGACACGGGTTCAGTCCCTGGGTGGGGAAGATACCCTGGAGAATCCCATGGACCTAGGAGCCTGGCAGACTACAGCCCATAGGGTTGCAAAGAGTCAGAGATGACTGAGCACACACAAATATAAAACCCAATTTCAGGGAATTGCCTGGTGGCACAGTGAATAGGAATGTGCCTGCCAGTGCAGGAGACACGAGTTCGATCCCTGATCAGGGAAGATCCCACATACCTGGGAGCAACTAAGACCCTGTGCCATAACTGCTCAACTGCTGAGACCTATGTGCTCCAGAGCCTGTGTTCTGCAACATGAGAGGCCACTGCAAGGAAATCTGCACAGCAACAAAGAGCGGCCCTCACTGGCCACGGTTAGAGAAGGCCTTCACAAAGCAATGCACACCCAGTGCAGCCATAAATAAAAAATTTAAATACATAAAGCCCAACTTTAAGGAAATCTATTGTTCCTAAGGAGAGGAAGAAGCCATCAAAATACATCATTAGAAATGCTGGAGTAAAACTAGCCTTTTTTTGGCATCTGATTTTGAGACAGCACTAAGAAAACACATTTTGTGTTTTTTTTTTTTTTAAAGAAATAGGCGAGTCAGGGAAGTGGCATTTTTATTGAACTTTAGTAGGAGAGATCACTGGACAGAAGGAACACCTTTTGTAAAGGCCTTTGCAATGGGAATGGGAGGGCGTACAGTATTTGGGAAATAACTCATTGACCTGGTTAAGCTCTCAAGTAAAATTTAACATTGGCGATGGAGTAACAGTGATAGTGTCAGTATCTTCAGTACTTCCATTTGTTCCAAACATTCCGAAGGTATTTCCTTTAATCTGCAGGGATTAGGAACTCCAGGTGTTAAAGAATTTCCTGACCTGCTCCAGTTTCTCAGATGCTTTGATGGCCTAGAATTTAGGATGCAAGTAAAGGACTAGAGTTCCAAATAGACTGAAAAGTTTTCATCTGTGGGATTTTAAAACATGAGATTTCCTGAATCCCGTAGCACAGATTTTTCAACCTTGGCAATTTGGGGCCAGGTAATTCCTTTTTGTGGGGGCTTGTCCTGTGGATTCTAGGGTGTTTAACAGCATCTTTATCCTCTGCTCACTAGATTAGAGTAACATCCGCTAGGTGTGACAACCAAAAATGCCTCCTTTGCCCCTGGTTGAGAACCACTGGCTTTCAGTAGGAGACTTCATCCAGACATGTCCCAGATTATACTTTGGTCCACGGTCTCTTAAACTTAACGTCAGATTGAGAAGCTGTTGGAAGACTGGTGTAAACTGGGCTTTGTGGTTCCTTCTTTTTTCCCCCTTCAAATTTTCTATTGGAGGATAATTGTAAAGCACTCTCCTGTGTGTGAGGTATTTCTTTGGCTTTTTTCATTTTTATCTTGAAAGTGAAAGTTGCGCAGTTGTGTCCCACTTTTGTGACCCCATGAACTATACAGTCCATGAAATTTTCCAGGCCACAATATTGGAGTGGGTAGCTTCTCCCTTCTCCAGGGGATCTTCCCAACCTGGTCTCCTGCATTGCAGGTGGATTCTTTACCAGCTGAGCCACACAGGAAGCCCAATCTAAAATAACATGTCTTAGATTCTTTTGACAAAAAGTATGAAAAAACCAAGCCTGGTACATACTCTCACTTCCTAGGTAACTCCTGTTAGCGTTTTTAAATTATAAGATAACAAGCGTCCTGTGCTGCCTGCGTCTCCTTTCCTCTTTCTGCCTCCCCAGCACATGGTAAGCTCTCTGAAAGCAGGGTTGGCATCTGCTTTGTCCTCTACCCGAAGAGTTCCCAGCCTTCAGGATCTAATGCCTGACAATCTGAGGTGGAGTTGTAATAATAACAGATAAAGTATACAGTTAATGTAAAAAAAAATTAATTTGCATGTGTATAGAAAAGTCCAAAGATATAAGAGGAAAATGTAAAGGCTGTCTTCACATTAACAGTTTTGCAGATAGACATGTATGTGCCCACATATGCATATATCACCCCGCCTTTTTTTTTTTTTTTTGACCACGCTGTGTGACATATGGGATCTTAGTTCCCTGACCAGGGATTGAACCCATGGCTCCTGCAGTGGAGGTACAGAGTCTTAGCCACTGGACTGCTGAATCGCCAGAGAAATCCTTTTTTATTTACACAAAATACATTATGAATGTTTATTGCCCAGTAAGCCTTAGCAGTCTTTTGCTATCAACATAAAAAGATTTATTAAAAAAAATTTTTTTTAGCAGTTGCATAGTATTCTGTATGGCTAATACCTAGCCTTACACTTTTCAGTAAAAAATGCAAGGCAGGGGGTTTAGATACAGAGGTGAACCTCCAAAGCACAAGTGAGGCTTACAGAGGTAAGTGAGAGAGCCAGAACTCAAACCGGAACTGGTAAAATGCCCAGCACTATCTCCCAGCAACCTGTTAGTACCAACACTTTCTCATGGAAGTGAACTTGTAGATGCAAATCCTTACCCCAAACAAACCCGCTAAGAGGAGAAGCTCGAGTTGATCTCCATTCCATCTGGCCCTAGTCCCATGCCCTTGCCACAAGGTCACGCTGCCTGGTTACTAAAAAGTAAACCAACTTCAAGGGTTTCTCGGGCCCTGTGGAGATTTGGGAAGACAGTCACTCCCCATCTCTAGTGCCACTCCTCCAGAGGTGGTTCCCATGCTTTCTCTACCCTGTAGAGTAGTTCTCACCGCTGCCAGTCACTGTTATTTCTGGAGTCAATCTAGATACCAATTCTAAAGAACCCTGTTTATTTCTAATATTTACTTTTTGGCTGCACTGGGTCTTCGTCGCTGCCTGTGGCCCTTCTCTAGTTGTAGCAAGCAGGGGTTACTGTTGAGGTGCACAACTTCTCATCGCCGTGGCTTCGCTTTGCAGAGCATGGGCCCTAGGTGCACAGGCTCAGTAGTTAGGGCGCACGGGCTTAGTTGCTCCGAGGGAATGTGGAATCTTCCTGGATCAGGGATCAAACCAGCGTTCCCTGCATCGGTAGGTGGATTCTTAACCACCGGACCACCAGGGACATCCAAGAAAGCTTTAAATTCTGCGAATGATGGGGCAAGAGGAGGGAGAATGTAGAGGAGCTGGAGGGGAGCATTTCTAACATGTCTCGTGTGTCTGACTTGCCCTCTGTGATTATTTTGACTCCAGTTCCACAGTTTCATCTAGTCACTGAAAAGTGCTCCTGCCAGATGGCTGCTGGTGAAAACCAGTGTACGGACCACAAGGTAATATGAGATTCCTAGCAACTGGCTGGAGCCATGGAAAAATACGTCATCTGTTGGGCAACTACACCCTGAGCAGTGAGTGGGTGCCAGGCCCTGGTTGCTGGAAGGGAGGCCAACTCCAGGGGCTGGGGTAGGGCAGAGTCCCCCACTCGTGGTGGTGAGAATTCAAGCGCATCTGGCCTTCCTCAGAGCACCGTGTGCGGTCAGTTTCCAAAGGCAGCTCACTACAACTCTCTTGACAACGAGTTGACTATTTTGCTAAGCATTTTCCACCCACCACCGTGCATTTATTGGCCATTTTCCCTTGGCCTGAAATGTCCCACCCCTTTGCCTCCCGCGTCTTTGCCAGCCTACTCCTATTCGTTGTTTATGACGCAGATAGCCGTGGTCACCTTCACGAAGCCTTCTGTGATTTCTGCCTTGAATCAGCGTTTGAATCCCTCTTGTGCGCTCCTGTAACACCTTCCCTCTAGTTCTACGTCGCTGCTCATTCAGCAAATATGCACTGTGTACCCAGCACGCCAAGGCCCATGCTAAAGATCACATGCAGCGTCTAGTTTGTATCCCCAACAGATTGTGAACCCCATGTAGAGGGAATCTGTTCCTGGCCTCCAACACACGACCTGCACGGGACATCCTCTAGAAATAGTTTATTTTGTAGAAGACACGTGGTTGCTGCCTGATTTAAGGTGCTTCCTTCTTAGTGAACACAAATGACTGGAATTCATGGGAAACGAGGGAGTGAGATTATTAAATCCTGTTTAATTGGATATTAAATTGTTTAATTGGAGATTATTATTGTCCCTGTTTAAAATGGAGATGATGGTGAAAATAAACCCCTGAAGAAAAGAGGAAGGTTTCACTCAGTCTTCACTGGGGTGGCTGGCTTCCCTCTCCGTTTTGCACCTGATGTTGCAGTGAGGTGAAGTTAAAACAGCCCTTGGCTGGCTCTGTTTGAAAGCTCCAGGGCCCCCTGGGTGCCTAGCAACAAGCTGACTGCCCAGAATAGTGATTTTGAAGCTGGGTGTGTCTTCTGGGCAGAAAGCCATCAACACCACCAGAGCAGCCAGGGCCTCCCCTTCACTTCCTCTGGGGTGAAGGTCCGCCTTCACTTGGGGCCAGAACTGTGTTTTGGAGCCCTGTCTTAGCACAAATGGGATGTTCCTAGCAAAGGTAAGTCCCGCCCTTTCAAGGTGTGTGATCTCAGACAAGTCTTGTCACCTCTCTGAGCTCCAGTTCCCGCACCTGTCTTGTTTCATATTCCCAGCTAGGGTCACCCTTGCACAGCACAGAGACATTCTGTATATGCTATGTTCTGTGCTAAATAGTCTATATCGTAGCTGAATCTGCTTGGTAAAGGGAAGGTTCATCGAGTGATTCCTTCTCAGCTGTCTCTTTGATCTTTTCCTTCCTGAGCCCATCTCTCAAACAGCTCCATCTCCTCATTCCTCATTTCTCTACGTAAAATCCTGTTTTTATCTTCCCACTCCTCCCCACCCCTCTCCTCATTTCTTATCTTATCCCCAGGCATTAAACCTCAGCGTTGAAAAAAGCCTACACTTCTTAAAAAAAAAAAAAAAAAGAGTGTTTTAGTGTATAGGCCATTGCTAGTGTGTCGTGACCTTTAATTTTTAAGATTTAGATATAACAGGCATCCTGTAAAACACACAGATCTTAATTTCATGACTCAATGAATTTATCCAAAGTGGGCATACTCCTCTGACCACCTTCAGATGAAGATACAGGATTTAACCAGCTCCCCCGGAAGTCTCCCTCATACTGTTCCCGAGTTATCAGCCCCCTGAAAGGTAACTGTTATGCTTTCTATCACCCTAGAGGGGTGCTGCTGAAGCTAGTGGGCAAAGACAGGGTACGCTCTTTTGTGTCTGGTTTCTTACATTCAGCATCATGTCTCTATAATTTGTCCATCCCCCGAGCATCCTGCTTTTCTGTGTCTGTGAACCTGGACACGCCTGTTCTTTCTAGCAGGAAGCTTCTGTTCTGCTGACACGCCCTATCCTGGCCTGACCAGTCTGTGCAAGTCCTCTAGACTCAGATCAAATCTCCCTCCTTTGGGAAGTCCGTGGTCAGCTCTGGATTTGAATCCCAGAGCTTCCGTCTACCGGCTGTATGACTTCGGCCATGGATTACTGACCTCTTCACTCCTCACTTTTGTTGAAGATCATGGTTTCTAGAGTTCTTATGAATTTCAAATGAGGCAATACATATTAAATACTAAGAACAATAGCTGGAACCTAGGAAATACTTAGTAAATATTACATATAACTATTGTGAATACTCTTATGTCCACAGATTCTCGTACACCCCCCATCTTAACACTTACCTTGATTATTGTTTGTTCCACTGTGTGAACTTAGTTCTTTAAGTGGGAATTGTATCTTCATTCATGGTATTTTCTGCAACAGTCATTTATGAGTATGCCCTATATTCTAGCGCTGAGGGTACAGTGGTGAAGGAAATCTTTGCATTTACTTTTTAATGGGAAGAGGCGGATTACAAGAAAAATAAAGAGGTGAGATCATTCTGGATAGTGATCAGCTCTAGGAAGGAAGTAAAACCGTGTGGTGTGAGAGTGGGTGTGAGGTGCTGCTGAAGCTGCAGGGGTGAGGGGAAGGGAGGAGTTCTTCTTGAAGAGGCGAGATTGGAACAGAGCAGGTGCATGCAGAGCAGGAGCGAGAGCAGCAAGTGCAAGCTTCAGAGGGTTTCACAGGAAGCTCAGATGTGTCTGAGGAACAACAAAGAAGACCACGTAGCTGGAGCCCAGTGAGTGAACGTGTGGTCTGGAGAAGGCCGGAGGATGGGCAGGAGCCAGGAGAAGCTACTGAAGTTAAGTGGGGGGATATTGTTCACCTCTGCTGCCAAGGTGCCTAGTACATAATGGACACCCACTACTTGCTGAATACTGGCAGCAATGTGCCCAGGACAGGTTAGGCCACACAAGCAATTCTTGGATCATTTTCAAGTTAAAATTTCATCTTTGTGCCGTATGCTTCTGAGCTCTTTCCAAAACCGACTGAATGGGGAAGGAGATGCTCAGGTGTTTATAGATTCTTCTCTTCCCTATCCCATCTCATCCACTCTTCTTCAGTGACCCAGATGATCTCCACCAGAGATGTGTAACAGAGATGAAGGTGGCAAGCCTGGGCCAGTTAGAGAAAAGGCAGGTAGGAAACAGGTTTGGTCAGTTTCTCTCCTTTCTCTGACTCCAAGAGGGGTCCAGGTCCCTGGACAAGCTTAAGGATGTGGCACAAAGTGGAGGAGAGAGACTGAGCCCCGGGGGGACTGCATGAAGGGTGGGAGGGGGGTGATGACCCTTGGAGGCACCTGCTGCTGTGGCAGCTCTAGCCTCTTAAGGTGTGGCAGTCCCAGCAGGAAAATGGGGCTGCTGGCAGGGCCTGGGGCCGTGACCAGCCTGAGGAGGGAAAGACCAGTCAGTAAATCAGCATGGAAGGAAAGGCCTGAGTCTCAGTGACAGGAGTTTATTTATTTATTTGGCGGCACCAGGTCTTCCCTGCAGCATGCGGGCTCTAGTTGCACCATGTGGGATCTAGTCCCCCGCCCAGGGATCGAACCTTTGCTTCCTGCATTGGAAGTGTGGAGTCTTAGCTACTGGACCACTGGGGAAATCCTTCAATAAAAGGAATTTGTACAACAACATCAACCTTCTAGTAACAACAGTGAGACTTTGTTTTATTTAATTATTTCTGATTTTAATTTTTATGAAATATTACATGTGAGAAAAAGCACAGAAAACAAGTATACAGTACAATGAATACTTATAAAGCAAACATCCAAGTAATCATCACCCAGGTCATGAAACGGAACATTGTCAACATCCTCCTCCAAGCCCAGCACACCTCGATCCTTTCCAGATTACTATCTCAGTTAGAGGCAGCCAGTAGCTGGATTTTTGTAATAATCACTTCCTGATTTTCTTAATAGTTTTATAACCTATGAATCACACAGAGAGTCTTAAATTAGGATTTTCTCACATAAATCCTAAGACTGAGGGCCGCAAAGGAGAGCCTCTTTAATATAGATCCTTCTCCAGTGGATCTTGGCAGGCTCTGGGAGATGGTAGTGGATTTGAGGCTTTGGTATTTGTCAGAGAAAGTGGTGTTGAGGCTTCTCTCATTCAACCAGTGTTTGAGTGCTCACTACATTTAAAGCTCCTGAAGAGCACTCTCAAGGGCATAAAGATGCACCCCAAACTGAGCCTGCCCCTGGGAGCTTACAGTCAGGCAGAGAAAGTGTGGATAAGCATGACAGAACAGGGTGAGGCCTGGGGAAATCCTCAGATAAGTGCTATGGGAATTTAGAAGAGGCAGGGACCACTTTTGGTGGCAGGAAGCAGAGCAAGCCTTATGGAAGAGGTGGATGATGCTCATTCATGCATTATTTATCAAATATTTTTGAAGGTCGGCAGAGTGCCAGGAAATTAGGTAAAAGGAAACAAAAATGAATAAGTTAAGGTCCCTGCCTGCTCATGGCCGAATGGCATTTTAGCAGATACAAATATGTCATGCTTTAAATAGAGCATAATAGGAATAATTGGTTGTGTGGAGTTTTCAGGGAAGCATTCACAGCTGAGATCTAGGTTAGTCCTTGAAGAAAGAACAAAGAATTTGGCAGACAAAGATGGGAACCAGTGAATCTGCCTAGTTACAGAAGTGGGAAAGGACACAAGGTCAGTGTTGGCAAAAGTAGCAGTTCATAATGGGGAGGAGAGTGGGACTTGAGAGGTAGGATAGGTGAACAGGAAGGGTGTTGTCGGCAAGGGGAGCAGCATTAGCAGGACACAGAGACCAGAAATCATGGTACCTGCGTGCACAATACTAAGTAACTTACTCTAACTGCAGCATAACTTACTCTAACTGGGATGAAAGTTGTGATGGTTAATTTTATATGTCAACTTGACTGGGCCATACGGTGCTGAGATATTTGGTCAAACATTATTTTGGATGTTTCTGTGAGGGTTTCTGGATGATATTAACATTTGAGTAAAGCAGACTGCACTCCCTGATGTGACGGGCATCATCCAACCAGCTGAAGGTCTGAGCAAAAAGGCTAACCCTCCCTTGAGTAAGGAAGAAGTAAGTCCTGGCTTTGGACTCAAACTGAAATGTTGACTTTTCTTGGGTCTTGAGTGGCTGGCTATTGGACTGCAATGGAAACACTGGCTCTTCTGGTTCTCAGGCCATCAGACTCGGATGGGAACTGTACCAGTTCCTGCGTCTCTAGCTCGCCAACCCACCTTGCAGATCTTGGGGCTTACCAGCCTCTATAATCATGTGAATCAACTCCTTATAATAAGTCTCTTTAGGTAGAATTTGAAATATAGATGCATATACATATATTGATAAATAGATGTAGATCTATCTATCCATCGATTGAATCTCCTATTGGTTCTGTTACTCTGTAGAACTAATACAGAAGGGAAGGGGAAATACTTTTGGAAAGGCAAGTTGGTGCCTGATCATGGGGGACAGAGAATACTTGGCTAAAGGACTTAGAATTTTATTTTGAAGACAGAGGAGAAAGCACTGGGATTTCCTGAACTGGGCAGTGTCTTAATCAGAACTGACACCTAGGAAGATGAAAGCTGTGCTGTATAAAATGAATACAAACAGAGCTTCTTTTTGATTTTTAAAATTTTTTAGCTGCACCACATGGCATGTGGGATCTTAGTTTCCTGACCAGGGATCGATCTAGCACCGTTTGCAGTGGAAGCACAGAATCTTAACCACTGAACCATCAGGGAAGTCCTAAAAGAGAGATTCTTAAAGGAAACCTCTAGAAGTTGGGTATTAATTTGTGGGCATAGGATCTATGATGCAAAAAAGTTTGGGATCCCCAAAGCCGATCTAGGCACCACAGAACCTGAAGCACGTGGGAACTGGAAGATGATTTCTGTGGTGCTGATGAGATTTGTGCGTAGCTGGAAATTTGGAAAAGGGGGTGAGCAGGGGTTAGAGACGGAAGAGATTTGGGGATCATCTACGTAGAGGGTGGTGGCAAGTACCACAGGAGGCAGACACTGGGGTCGGGAGTGGCAGAGTGATGGTGCATCAAGAGCCTTGAAGTTGCGAGTAATGGAAAACTACCCCCCCTGGCCCAGGCAGTAGAGGGAATTTATTGGCTAATGTGATTGCAAATTGAAGGAAGCCTGGATCCAAGGGTTCAGTCACGCTACTGAGACTTGGTTTCACAGTCCTGTCTCTCCGCTCTGTTCTCCCTGTCTTGGTCTCATTCTCAGGGTGTCGCTCGCCTGACTGTGGGAAGAGGGCTACCAGCAGTGCCGTGATAACATGCTGCTCTCAGAAGATGGATTCATGCAACTGGACAGTTCTGACCAAAGGCCCAGAATCGGATCTCACGGCTCTCATTGTGTCACGTGCCCACTGCTGGCATGCTGTGGCCAGAGAGTCCTCTAAAATGCTCTGATAGGCCAAGCATGCATCACGTGTCTAGCCCTGCAACTTGAGGAGAGACTCATCTCCTCTCAAGCCACAGGGGTTGAGAACTGGGGGAAGAGCTGCCCAGGAGAAATGGAAATGCTTTTACCAGAGGAAGAAGGAATGGACACTGGGCTAGTAATCACAGGGGAAGGAGAACTGGAAACCCACAGGCTGGTCGTCCTGCAAACGTGAAGCAGCTGCCGCCAGTGGGGCAGTGGGGAGGGGCCACTAGGAGGTGGAGGTCTGGGCTGACAGCAAGGGAAGGGCTAGACTCGGTAACACTGTTGCCTTTGGGGCGATGTAAATGTTGGAGAAGCTTCTTCTGACAAAGCCCTGACAGCATGACAAAGTGCTAAGTGAGTTCTTGTCCTCAGGATAAAGGCAGGAAAAACCAAGTGGGTTGGGTGACACCCCATCAGGATTTTGCTGCTGATGGAAAGGGCAGACATTGTCTGGGGACATTGATGGGAACTGTGAGACGGGATGGAGGAAAGGTCACTGCCAACTGGTCTTGCGGAGGGAGAAAACAACCAGTTTTTCTTCCAGTTTAAGAAACTAAGCTCATGCATTTTTCCAACAGTCACAAATTTACAGTAACCAAAAATAACCTAAATTCTAAAAGTACGCGATTGATTGGATAAATATAGAAATGCCTGAATAATGAAATGCAGCCTTTAAAAATGATGCGTGGGGACTTCCCTGGTTGTCTAGACCTCGGCCTTCCAGTGCAGAGGGTGTGGATTTGATCCCTGGTTGGGGAGTTGGTTTCCCTGGTGGCTCAGAGGGTAAAGCGTCTGCCTGCAATGCGGGAGACCCGGGTTCGATCAGTGGGTCAGGAAGATCCCCTGGAGAAGGAAATGGTGACCCACTGCAGTATTCTTGCCTGGAAAATCCCATGGACTGAGGAGCCTGGTAGGCTACACACCATTGGGTTGCAAAGAGTCGGACACAACTGAGCGACTTCACTTTCACTTTGGGGAGTTAAGATCCTACATGCCTTGGGGGGGGGGACACAAAACATAAAACAGAAGCAACATGGTAACAAACTCAATAAAGACTTTAAAAACCGTCCACATTAAAAAAAGCAACTTTATATTTTTTAGTATATGATGCTTTACTTGACATGGAAAGATGCTTGCAACGTAGTTTTGAGAGAGAAATGCAAGAGTACAATCTGTTTTTGTACAATAAATGTGTATACATATATCTATGAATATCTATATATATTCATATATCTATGAATATCTGGAAAGGTGTACACCAAAATGTTAATAGTTGGTATCACTAGGGATAGGACTAACAGCTAAAGCTTATCTTCTGATTTCATTTTAATAAACCTGCTAAGTAGTATGTAGGTACTACCTACTACCAACATACTACCTACAACTACCTACAATTAGGTAGTTTGTAGGTCAACTGGCCTCTTGGGGTTAAGTGCTAGCTCTGCCACTGCCTGGCTTTGTGACCTTGGGTAAATCCCCTAACACCTCTGAGCCTCTGTTCATGCATCAATAAGTGGGGGTAAACTTTGTGCAGTGGCAGTATCCTAGCCTATGAAGTTTATCCCAGAGGTGATTATGACTGATTGAAGAAAAAAAACAGTGGGGGTAGCAGTTCTTAACTTCTAGGGTGGTTGTGAATTTTACATTAGCTACTATTACATGCAAACCTGTTCAGTTCATTTCAGTCGCTTAGTTGTGTACAACACTTTGCAACCCCATGAACCGTAGCACACCAGGCCTCCTGTCCATCACCAACTCCCGGAGTCCACCCAAACCCACGTCCATTGAGTCAGTGATGCCATCCAACCATCTCATCCTCTGTCGTCCCCTTCTCCTCCTGCCACTTATAGTAAACACTCAAAAATGTATTCTTCTTGTGTAATTAAAAAGTCCAAAAGAAACTCTTAACTATTAAATATATTGGAAACAAATGTTTTTCTTGGCCAACTAACTGTGGTGGTCATCAACAAAGGAGCTATTACTAAGATAAGCTATTTTCCTGTAACACTGGGAAACATCTGAACAGACAGAGAAGGTTTCTACTCTCCTGAAGTTTGCACACTATCCAGGAAGACAGATGATAAACAGATGCTGTGAGGATAGCAAGATCAGGAAGTCGGTGACACTGAAAGGCTGAGAGCCAGCAGAAGAGCTGAAGAGGAGGCAGTGAGTGCGGGTGGTGGGGAGGAAGTCTCTAAACCAAGAGATGTGGTTGAAGCGAGGGACAGAGGGTCTAAACAGAGATGAGAAGTGACCTCAGCTCTTAAGCCAGTTCAGTTCAGTCGCTCAGTCGTGTCTGACTCTTTGCGACCCCATGGACTGCAGCACGCCAGGCTTCCTTGTCCATCACCAACTCCCAGAGTTTACACAAACTCATGTCCATTGAGTCAGTGATGCCATCCAACCATCTCATCTTCTGTCCGCTTCTCCTCCTGCCCTCAATCTATGGTCTTTTCCAGTGAGTCAGTTCTTTGCATCAGGTGGCCAAAATATCGGAGTTTCAGCTTCAGAATCAGTCCTTCCAATGAATATTCAGGACTGATTTCCTTTGGAATGGACTGGTTGGATCTCCTTGCAGTCCAAGCGAAGACTCTCAGGAGTCTTCTCCAACATTACAGTTCAAAAGCCTCAATTCTTAGGCGCTCAGCTTAAGCCAAGGCGTACTGAATACAAGCCTGGGGGAGTCAGGAGGCTGTCCCACTTGTAGTGTGGTCTCGGGCAAGTCACTGCCCGTTTGAGTAGCCACTGTCTTCTCTGCAAAATCGGGATGCTAATACTGTGTAAGGATGCAAGGATCAAAAGACATGTTAGAGGCAGCGCTTTGCAAGAGATAGTTTGTAGCATAAATTACAAATCCAGGAGAAGAACTGTAGAAAGAAGTCCAGAGAGCAGCCACCAACTAGCGACCGCGGTAACTGGCGCGTGCGCGTTAGGCGGCCCGAGCCAGGGGCCTGGCGGGAGCGGGGGGAGGAGTTCAGGCCCCGCCCGGAACCGCTCCGCCTCTTTTCGCCTCCCGGCCCCTCCCATTTCCGCGGATAACCCAACCGTGCGTCGCCTGCGTGCTGACGTCAGGCGCGTGCCCCTGTCCGGCAGCCGAGGAGACCCCGCGCAGTGCTGCCAACGCCCCGGCGGAGGAGCTGAGGTGAGTGTGGGGCCCGAGGTTGCCCCGCGGGAGCGGCTCCCCCCCTCACACCATCCCCGTCCCCCCGCCGCGCCGCCCCTGGCGTCTCCCCGTCCGCGGGGACCTCCTGCTCCGGGACCCCCGGGGGGCGGGCGCGGGCGCCGCGGGGGGAGGGGTGCCGGGCTCGCGCGGCGCGGGTCCGGGTTCTGTCAGGGGGACTGAGGGGAGGGGGTCGCGGAGGGCCCGGCGGCGGCGGCGGCGGGGGGCGCGGGTTCGGCCCGGAGCGCGCGGCCGGGGCGTGAGGTGTCGGGGCGAGGGCGCGGCCGGGCTGTCACCGGGCAGCGGCGGAAGGAAAGGGTCACACCCATCCCGGCCGCCCGGCTCTCCTCCCCCGCGGCCCCGCGGACGCCCACCGCCCCCATCCGCCGGGGCGGACGGCCGGGCCGGGGCGGCGAGGGCCGCAGACCCTCTCTCAGGCGCCCGCGGGCTGGCGGGGCTGGGGCTCCCTGGCTGGCCGGCCGGCCCCCAGCGCTCGCCCCGGCTTCGACTTCCTGCTTCGCCGCGGACATTTTGCTGCCGGCGGCGGGGGAGGGGAGCGGATCGCGAGGGCGGTCGGGGAAGCGGGCGGTCCGAGGGGGGCTCGGCCCTGCCGCGCGCCTCCCTCTCTCTGCGGCGCGGCCGCCCGACGCCTCGTCCCGCGCCGGCAGGGTGGGGTGGGGGGCGGCGCAGTCGCCGCTTCTCCCGTCTCCTTGATTCCTGCCTTAGGTCGAGTTCCTCCCAGTACCATTTCCGTTTGGCTTCTCCCAACTCTTCTCCCTCCCCGCCTCTTCAGTTGAAGCTTCCCTTGCTGGAAGTTAACCTAACCACCTCCCGAAACTGTCGTTCTGCCTTTTGCCTGATTCCTCTCTTTAGGGGGAAATTTTTCTTTGTTCATTTGCTCCCCCCGCCTTTCCCTTTAAGTCCTAGAGAAATGCAGTGGGGAAGATTACGTCATTGCAATATAAGGGGGTGAGAGTTTTTAACTCCTGCAAGTCAGGGGCTCGCTAAATTAAGACAGCATTTGTAGCCTCTGTTGGTCCACCCAGTGGCATATCCTGCCTGTTTCCCAACTACTGGTATTCAGAGATGATCTTTTGAAATCCTGGCCGTCTCATAAGCGTCTGAAAGCCAGGGAGGTTTAAAATCTCAAGATGATCTTAATGCCAAGACAACACTTTTCTTTAGCCACTTGGCGTGGGCAGTAACTTTAAAGATTCCTGTGACTGTATTGGAATGAAGTTAATTTATTTGTGGAAGCCTTTCTTTGTTCCAAAATAACATTCTCAGATTATTTAACTTTAATAAGTGTGTTATTGATTCAGAGTACGTACCTAAGTCGACTCACGTGCACTTTTGTGGCAAGGGTGGTGAAAAGAGAGTCAGTTCATTTTACACCTGTTCTTTGCTTGCTGGTCACTTTAGTTTTGTTAAAATGAGTTTTGGGTTTTTAACAACAAAAAAAACCCTCAAGTGAATAACATTTTCAGACTGGAGATCACAGTATTCATTCTTCAGAATGTTAGGCACGTCTTGAATTGTATATCCTTCGCTGACTACAGGGTACAGTAGCACAGAAAAATATTAGCATTGTAAAGCAGATGAGATCCAGTTGTGTAATGCATTGTTATAAGGATAGTTCATGTTGGAACAAGTACTTTCTTATTGTTTCTCGTTTCTATAGAGAGAACAGATTGCTTGTTAAACACTTAATAGAAGTGGTCGATTTAAAGCAGCTTTTGGTAGTTTGTAGGTGTTGGTAGATGATTATATAGGTGTGGAGCTTGGCTCTTCTGAAATACATTTGTTTGTCATAATGTATCTCTTTTTAAGAATATAAAATTGAAGTACTTATCTGCCATATTTCTCGACTCTTCTGTACTTAAGAGCTTTAAATACACAAATATCAATTGTCTTCTTCCCTTTTAAAAGTATGGGAGAATAGTTTGGATTTACAGCTTTTATACTGAGGCAAGGAGATTGGTGATTGAGTATTAAAAATGAGCTCTTTCTCAGTAATCTTTTCAAGACCCAAAAGGTATCACAACCTCTTAAAGTGTTTGTATGTAATAACACCTGTACTCAGTTGAACTTAATTTTTTGGGCACCCGAGGCAGGTATTACAGCCTAGGGTGGTGGTGGTTCAGTTGCTAAGTCGTGTAGGACTCTTTGTAACCCCGTGGCCAGGCTCCCCTGTCCTCCACTGTCTCCTAACGTAGTCAGGGGCTGAAATGAAACATCAGTGAGATTCTTTCAAAGCCCACCAAACCCACATCTTGACTTTTTTGTAACTTCAAGATTTTTTTTATTCGGGTACTTTTTCCACTTTTAATTTTATGGTTTATTAAAGAAGCATTTCTAGTTACTTTAAAAATGGTTCACTAATAAAATGTTTTGATTCAAGATGTGTTCCATTTGGAAAACTTCAAAGTACAGTTTACTGTGCCTGTCTGGGAGGAGTATTTATAGCCATTCTTGGAAGTAAAAGTAAAATTGTACTTTTTATTTTAAATGCATTTATCGTTTTAGGGTCTGTTTTTGAGAGGACAAGGAATGCTTAACGAGAAACACTTAAGGCCACAGAGCTTCCTCTGCTGGAGGAAGGGGGGTTTAGTATGTTCACTTCTGTCCCATAAATAGACCTGTGTGTTTTCTTTTAAAGGTTGCATTCTAGGTTTTCAGTATTTGGTAGTCTCTTCCAAGTCTGTTAATTTCACCCACTAGAATGTAAATCTATGAAGGCAGGACTTTTGACCTGGTGTGGTCACCCCGATCCCTAGTTCCAAACCATGATGTATCTCAAGAAATGTTTGTCAAATGAATGAATGTGATGTCTGAGGGTTAACATTTTCTCTTTCTGCATATTCTACAGGCGTATGTACTTTGTTTCCTGAGACGACTTTTGTGCTTGGTCAGCCATATCCATATTTGGGCTCATTGAAGTTATGATTACTAATCTTTTTTTGCTTAACCATATCCATCTGTTTACTCCTATATTTGCTGCAGGTGTACTATCTGAACAATTAACAGTTGCTTAGAAAACCTTTTCTGATGACTGGTTTTTATTCTCCTAAAAATTATGCAGACTTTAATATGTTTCCTTCCCCAATTTCTTTTTTTGAAATAGCTTAATTATGCAACTTCTTTTCCTCAATTTAATGGCATAAAATTCTTGGTCATGTTATGTTTTGTCCCTTACGTTTCTACTTTTAGTTGCTCATCCCTTCATTCCAAAATATTTTTGCTAAAGCAAATCAATTTTCTTTCTTGTTGTTTTGACCTTCACTCCTGTTATAAGTCCTGGATGTCAAAACTCTTCTTTACTGGTTGCCCGTGGGACATTGGTCTCAAATTGCTCATTCCATGAAGTGAAACCCCATTTTTGCTACCAAAATGATGTCCTATTAGAAAAAATTAGAAACATTTTTTTCTTAAAATATTTAGCTATTATGCTGAAATCCAGAACAGTTTCTAACAGCAAAAATCAAGTTATGGTGTTTACCAAGCGTCAGTGGTCAGTCACCTGAAGAGAACCTCGGTTGCTCACTCTGTTCTTTGACACTTTACATTTGCATCATTTTCTGTAAGAGTGAGCCATTTTGATTTGCTGTTGCTGTGTGTTTTGAGAGAGACACTGCGAGTATAGTGATTAATAGTGTAGACTCTGGAATCAGACTGCTTAGATTCAAATCCTGGCTTTGGCATTTATTAGCTCCATGCAGCCTGAGTAACGTCTTTGTGACTGGATTAACCTTCCATAGAAAAGTTCTAGCAATAGTCTCTACCTCACAGTGGTGGTGGTGGTTGGTCGATAAGTCGTGTCCGACTCTTAAGACCCCATGGTAGGCTCCTCTGTCCATGGGATTTCCCAGGCAAAAATACTGGAGTGGGTTGCCATTTCCTTCTCCAGGGAATGTTCCCAATTCAGGACCCAGGAATTGAACCCGTGTCCCGGGCATTGCTGGTGGATTCTTCACTGCTGAGCCATTAGGGAAGCCCCACAGTGTTGTTAGGAGTATTCTAAATGAAGTACTTAAAGCAATTAACTGAGGCACAGCAGTGCTTTGTAGGTGTTTGCTCTTGCTATTATTACAGCCTTGCTTAATGCCCCCATTTTTGAGAAGTTACATGCATTTCTCTCAAACATCAACAGTTTAATAACCATCCCTCTCCCAGATTAATCTCATGAAACCATAAAAATTAAATGAAGTGGGAATTGGTGTCTGCTTTACGTTTATGTTCATTATCTTAAGCAGTGTCATAGAGCAAAGGGTGTAAGTTCTCAAGTGTGAAGTATGTGGACTAGCAGCATAAGCCTCACTTTGGAGCTCCTTAGGTATCTCAGGCTCCATTCCAGTCCTACTGAATCAGAATCTGTATTTTAATGAGATCTCCAAGTGATTTTCATGCACATTGAAGTTTGAAGCACCCTCTGAGTTATAGTTTCCTGCCTATTGTGTAGAATCGCCTCATGTCTGTGCTCATCATCAGGAACTAATGTGTTTAGTTTCTAAAGAGTCATTACCCACTTAGTAATAACTAATCTTAAATTCTAGTTTTAGAACTGCTTGAACTTGAGTTCAGTTACACATTTGAACTCAGTGACTTTTTATGGAAAACTAATTGCTGTTGTGAAGAGCATATGATTAGGATCATTCACATAATTGTTGGTTATGAAAACAGGTTAAATACAAAGTTGGCATTTAGCTGATCAAATGTAAAAAATTTTTTCTGCATTTTTGGTACTAAAATAAACCATATCTCCAGTCTCAAGGGAAAATGTTAATAACTAAAATCTAGTCTTTTTTAGCTACCATCCTGAAAAAATTATTGCTATTTTTAAAGGACTTGATTAAATTTTCTGATTTTTCTTAATACTGATTGATATAGAAGAGATTCACCAGTAATATCCCTGTGCATTGTGTGCTCTAGAGCAGTGTTGCATGACCTTTTTCAAATCAATGGAGACATAAAAAAAAGTATGGTATGGCACCCTGGAGTAAAAGGATAAGACTACTCTTGGCTGGCTGGAGGTGCTGCAGCCCCAGGAGAGCTGGGAATCAATGTCTCAGGCACACCTGTGTCCGTTCTGTGTGTCCCAAGGGGCACTTTGAAGCCATCTGCTGTTGGATATTAAGCCACAGCCATCATTTTCAGCTAAAAAGATTATCACTTTTTGTTACTCCTTGTGTGAACAGAAGAGATGAAAGATAACAGGTCAAATGAGGAGCAGATGAAACCACGGGGAGAAATGGAGGTAGAATTAAAGAATACTGTAATTAGTGTTAAAGACTGTGAGATGATAAATTTTGTAGAAGAAAACAAGCAAGATTTCAGCTACAATCCATTTACTTTGTTGGTAGGCAGTTTAAGGATATTTGTAATTTTTTTGTTTTCATTGGGTTTACTTTAAATCTGTCTAAAAGCAGATGAAGAGGAATAGGATGTGAGAGTCAAGTTTCTTAAGAAAGATATCTTTGTTATATGTGGTTTCAAGGATTTTCATCCTAATACAGCTTCACTGTAACTTCTAGTGTTTGTAAAACAGCTGAAGGCTATTTGAGAGGAGCTCAATTTTAGAATCTTTTGAAGTGGAGTTAAACCATCTATTTATTTATTACTTTGCCAGAAAACCATATTTTTATTGTAAGGTTTAAGAATAACAGTACGACTTAAAAGTAAACTTAAGATTTTAAATATAAAATTTTATTCTTCAGATAACTAGGAATGAATGGATAGTTCCTGTGAATGTTGAGTGCTGGGGCTTTAAATGTGAGTGCTAGGGCTTTAAATCAGTATCTAATACTCTAATTTGTTTCAGAAAGTGGATAAATAGTATACATAGTATAAAATATAAGCTATGAAAGTGTTTGAATCATTTTCAGTTGTATGATTTATTTGTTTAAAGGGCCAAAGGAAATATTAGTTCATCATGGACAGAGGAGCCTAGTAGGCTGCAGTCCATGGGGTCGCAGAGTCGGACACGACTGAGCGACTTCACTTTCACGTTCAAGCATTTATAAATCAGTGAAGATGGGGATAAGGGATACTTTAAATTTTTAAGAGTGGGGATTTTTCTGGTTGTCCAGTGGTTAGAACTCTGCCCTTCCAATACTGGGGGTATGGGTTCAATCCTTGGTTAGGGAGCTAAGATCCCCCGTGGCATGCTGTGTAGCCAATAAATAAATCAAAAAAAATTTTTTTAAGAGTAATGCCTATGTTAATTCTCTAGTGTGTTTCAGAATAGCTGGAAGAGGTTTCCATGGGGATGGGTTGGAACCCCTACTTAATATATCCCCATTTTGGAAATATATGATATGTAAGTTTGTTAAGGGTTCATAGAAGTTATTTACATTTGATCACAGATTGTCAGAATCTGTTTAATTCAGTGTTTTTTAAACTTGTTTGGTGATGGCCCCATCTCCCCAACCCATGGGACACCCAGTTCCACCTTTGAGAAAGTGGACTGGGAGAAAGTGGTATTTGGTGGCTTGTTAATCTCCATTAGGTTCAAGGGCTGTTGGTGTGGCTTTGCTATGGGTAGAAAAATGGAAAAAAACTTTAAGTTCCTGAGGCAAGTGAAAGGTAGAGACTTTAGCAGAGGCCATAGATTATCTATTCTTGCTGTAACCTAAACGCCGCTCAAGATCTTTGTACAGAAATTGCTAATATGTACTTCCTTAGGATGGAACTTGGCATGTTATGTATAAAACACATCTTTGGGGTATCGATAGGGGAGTTAAGTATTCATTGGAAGGACTGATGCTGAAGCTCCAGTACTTTGGCCATCTGATGTGAAGAGCTGACTCACTGGAAAAGACCTTAATGCTGGGAAAGATTGAAGCCAAAAGGAGAAGGGGGCAGCAGAGGATGAGATAGTTAGATAGCATCACCCACTCAATGGACATGAGTTTGAGCAAACTCTGGGAGATATTGGAGGACAGTGGAACCTGGTATGTTGCAGTCCGGGGTTGCAAAGAGTTGGACACAATTTAGCAGCTTAACAGTAACAACATGGGGGTGTAGCTCCATCTCAATTTAAAAATCAGGCAAGGTATGGGAAGGGCTGCAGTCCATTATTAGGGACTGGGAAAGGGATTGTCTAGTGGCTGCAAAGGAAAGCTCTGAATGGAGTCTCTGTCTCCAGTTTTCTCTGTTCTTGGATCAGTAATCCTAGTTTGAGTATTTATTATTTTCCAATATTCTGAAAAGCTTGCAGTAATTTCAAAGCCATTTTTTAAAAGCTCTGAAAGTCGTGTAATTTTTAACCTACTTTATTTGAGATCCAAAGAAGTTTTATGTTCAAAAAATAATTGTTAACTTAAACAAGTTTTTTAGGAGTTTGTGGCAGTAATCTGTAAGTTCTTTGTATTTTATAATATGACATCTTTCTTTTGCTTTTTCTTGTCATACATACTGCCCAATCCACTTCTCCCTTCTCACAAAAACAAAAACCTGGCCCAGATACCATCTTTTACGTTGATTTTTCCCCCACTAGTTTCATATATTACATGGAAATGAAGATGTATTCTCCTAAAAAATTGTCCTTGGTTCTAGTTCAGAGCCAGGAATAGAAAAAAATCATTTTACTTACTGTTGGATAGTTGACCAAAAGAGGTGAGGGAATGGGGAAAGATGATTTTGTGGGTCAGGATTAGAGTCAAGGACTCGGGTTGGGCTGTTCTAGTTCTTTTTAAAAAATTACTATATTTTGGTAGTGGGGTAATTTTTCTTTAGGATCACAATTCATGTCTTGGGTGTGATATATGTTGAAGATACAAAAGTTTGTTTTCTGTTGACATCAAATTTTTTTACCTCTGCTACTTTCAGTTTGAGAAATTGGTGTCATTTCTGCTCTTAAAAAACATAGATTTCTCATGTTCTGTCTTTTTTAACAATAGAAAGGTGAGGTGATTCTTTGGAAATATTAACACACACTCTAAAAGAAACCTAAGACTTAGAAACAGCTTTTAAAATAGAGCTGCTGCTGCTGCTAAGTCGCCTCAGTCGTGTCCGACTCTGTGCGACACTGTAGATGTCAGCACACCAGGCTCCCCCGTCCCTGGGATTCTCCAGGCAAGAACACTGGAGTGGGTTGCCATTTCCTTCTCCAATGCATGAAAGGGAAAAGTGAAAGTGAAGTCGCTCAGTCGTGTCCAACCCTCAGCGACCCCATGGACTGCAGCCTACCAGGCTTCTCCGTCCATGGGAGTTTTCAGGCAAGAATACTGGAGTGGGGTGCCATTGCTAATCAATAACAAAGATTTTTGTGAAAACCTAGATTCTGGAAATAATTTTTTGGCAGTTCTGTGTTTCCTTAAGTGTACTATTTTAATTGATGTTAAATCTGAATGAATTTTTCCAAAATTAGAAGCACATTTTAATTATAAAGCTACTGAGCCTAAGATTGGCTACATAACTGTTTCACTGTGATACAGTTGGAAACATCATGTGGTACACATTCTTTATAGGGATCTTGTATTTTATAGAAAAGTATCCTTTTTTGCTAGTTTAAAACTCAGTAGAGTTTCCTTGGTGGTCCAGTGGGTAAGACTCTGGGCTTCCAATGCAAGGTGGGGGGATCCCTGGCCAGGGAATTAAGATCCCCCATGCCACATGCCACAAAAAGAAAAAAAAAAGTAGAATTGTGCATTCCCAGACTACAGTTGCTCATGATGATTCAGGATATTTATTCTCCAAAATGATATTGGGTGGCTTTTAAACAGTTTGATGTTAACTACTGGAGCTAGTTTGGGCTGTGGCCTTGACTTAAGCTTTAGGAATAGGATTCTTGTCTTTCAGAGGGAGTTAAAAAAATTTTGGTTTTTTTTGTTCCTCCCTCCCTTCTTTTCTCCGGATAGTGATAGATGAGGGTTTAGGAGCTTAGAGGATCGACTAATGGGTGTATTCTGAGTTCAAAGAACCAGTTTTTTTTTTTTTTTGACTCGCTTCATCTCTAACCCATACTGTTTTATTAATTAGTGATTTCAGCAACCCTTTCTGTGCTCTCTGGAAATGACAGTTCTAGGTGTTGGTGATAGAAGTGAATGCAGTAGACCAAAACAGATCTCTGGCCCCATGAAACTGACACACTAGTGTGTGGGTTGGAGATAAGTGGCTAAAAATGAAGAAGGGGAGGCAGGGAACAGTGGAGTGTTTCAGGGTTTGTAGAACTTGTGGTGCAGTTTAAGGTAAGGTACGTGAGGAGTCCTCACTTCAGAATGACATTTGAGCAAAGACCTGTAGGGGATATGACTGAATGAGTCATCCAGGCCAGAGCATTCTAAGTAGAGGGAACTACTGTAGTCAGTCTTCAATCAGTGACCAGTGCTGTTCCACCTAATTTTATATGAAGTCTTTAAAAACAGACATTAAACAAATTAATTTTTTTCATTATTTAAAAGTTTATTTTTTAATAGAAGGATAATTGCTTTAAAAGAAGTGTATTATTAATGCATCTGGAATACCATTATAGGAGCTTAGCTTCTCAAAATGTGGTATGTGTATATAATTTCCATAGAAGGAGTTCATAATCAAAGTAGAAGTTTGTGCTTTGATGGTGTTATCTTTGGTTGCAAAGTGTGCTCTAAAAGGCATATCTGTGGCCAGCACATACTGGTTGTTTTTCAGTCTTTGCAACTCTTGTCTTTGTTGTTTTTGTTTCTCTTGATCTCTTTTAGTGGATAGAACTATACTGTTACCGCTGTGCAGCCAGGCTGAAACATCTGCAGTCATGCCAGGTGTACTGCCTTGACATAGAATTTAGTGCAAGTGTTATGATGTCTTTATTCTTTGTTGAATTATTTCTTCAAGTGCACAGCTGAGTGCTACTGTAGAAGTTCACCCTGTTAATTTTACAGTTGGTAGACTGCTTTGCTTCAGAATCTTGGTAATCTTATTTAAAAAAAAAAGGCTTGTAGTTTGTAAAATAGATTGTTGAGTATCTGAATGTAGGTACCTCTGCCTCATTAGATATAACAAAATTTAAATGATCATGGTTAGTTTTGTAACCATTTTTGGCCTCTCACCTGATAACCTATTCAGAGAAAGGTTCTCAGTTTGTCACTCATTTTATGGTGTGTGTGTTGTCTAGGTTATATAGTAACTTTTTTTTTTTTGCTTCAGACATTTTTGCTGCAAATGTATGCTTGTATGTGGGACTTCTGATACATACTGGCACATGATTTCATCCTTGATGGACTTAGGACCAAATTACTGTGTTCTGATTCTGAAAAGGCTATTCTTTTGCGTGTTATCTTACAAAAGAACGTAATACCTTGATCTTAAGATTTCTTTTCCAACTTCTCCATTTGTCTGTGTTACACATCTCTCCTGTAATTTCCCGAACTAAAAAAGTTTCCTCATAATTTACCACCTCCTTAAATAAACCCATCCTCCACCCCCAAACTGGTCAGCTCTTTCTCTACTGGCATACAGCCACTTCCCTAGTTCAGGCCCTTGGATTATTAAACTAGTTTCTTAGTTGAGTTCCTGTATTTTATCTAGTTACCTTTGACAGTTCACCTTGGAGTACAGATACAAGATTGATATGCCTAAAAAAAAAAACTGGTTCATGGATCAGAAAGAAATGGTAGCGTCTTCTTATTAAATGAAAGTTAAATGAAAGTTCCTGTCCTTAGCTTTCAGAGTCTATATGACATGAACTCAGCCTGTGTGTGTGTGTGTTTCTTTCATTCTTGACCACTCCCATGTTTTATTACTTTTGAAAATCTTTGGAAGTTGTAGCAGACTATTGCAATTGTGTTAGTCTCTTCTGCTTATAACCAATGAACTATACAAGGTGATGTATGTCAAGCTATCTAGCATAGTGTTTGACACAGAGTAGGCATTGAGGAAATTACTAAATTTGTTTTGAAGTCAGGGTTTCTGCCTTACCCAATGTAGTGCTATAATAAGCACTTAAATATCTTGCTGACTTTTACAGTATGTAGAGTTGTTTCTTGGAAGAACAGAAGTGTAACATGTTCTAGATTCTAACTTGTGTCCTGATGCAGTGAAGATTGAAAAAGATGTTAGGCACTAGGTTCTTGTTCATTAATTGATATACACACACACTCACTCTAGCATAGCTGATATTTTCTTTATTGTTTGCTCTGATGGTATTCTTCATAACTATTTTTAATATGTATTGCATGTCATTCTCTGGTGTATTGTTACTTAATCGTTTTTTTCTGTTTAACATTAAGGTATTTCATTGTTTCTTAATAAAGAATTTTCTTTATTTTGGATAAATTATCTGAAGTGGAATTATTTTTTTAAAAACAAGAATAAAAGCATTTTAATTGTTGAAATACATTGGTACATTATGAAGGGTATTATTGAGGCAAATGAGTGAATATTTAATGGATCTTAGAATACAACACACACACAAAAAAGCCTATGCTCATGAAATAGATCACAGATTTTTATGGGTTTGGTTTATTTTTTTATTTTTTTATTTTTTTTTTGGGTTTGGTTTATTGGTACTTGATATATCTTGTAGACGAGGTTTGCTCATAATGTTTTCCTTACTTGTTGAATGGCTTTTGGAGATCTTTTCATTTTAATAGATAGCTTTGTTTTTAAAATTAAAATACTATATGTACATGGTGAGAGCTTCAGTACAAAAGAGAATATGATGAAAAATATGTCTACCCATTACAGACACACCCATATCCTCTTCCCAGAAGCAGTCACTTGTCCAGCAGATGTGTTTTTGTAGAGTCTCTGGACCTGTCAGTATATATGTATCTCCTCTCCATTAAAAAATTCACATGCATCAATTGCTATATTATGCACACTGTTTGCACTTTTCTTTTCAAAAGCAATATATTTTGGAGATCTTCCACACTTGCACCGTATTGGTAGTGTTTGCTAGGATTACTGTATAGTCTGGCTGATTTAAACAGCAGACGTTTATTTCCTTACAGTCCTGCAGGCTGGGAGTTTAAAAGCAGGGTCTGGGCAGGTCAGTTTCTTCCAAGGCCTCTCCTCTTCGTTTCTAGACGGCCGACTTCTAGTGTCTGCACTTGGTCTTCCCTCTTGAGTGTCCCAGTCTTGCTATAAGGACACCAAGTTAGATTAGGGCCCACCAATATGATCTCATTTTACCTTCATTATTTCTTTAAAAGCTCTGTCTCGAAATATAGTTTTATTATTAAAATTTTTTTTAATTTAAAATTTTAATTGAGGTATAATTGCTTTACATTTTTTTAACCAACAAGTTATATAATTTTTTATTCATGTTAGAATTTCTGTCAGTGTTTGAACATTAATATTTAGAGAGTTTGTACATTTTTGCCTTCTGAGGTTTGAAATGAGAACCACACTAGGTCACAGGTTGTAACTAATACAACACATTCCACATCTGCATGAATATTCACTCAATCTCACTCTCTTAACACTGTTAAGACATTTTCTTTTTCTTGCTGTAGTTTACAATGAAAAGTGTGACCCACTCATGTCTCAGCAAAGTTCCAGACATTATGGATTCATCACATATAAATTCTTTAAAAATATACTTCTGTCAAAAGACTTGATGACTACTATGTACACTACAAAAATAAATTTTCATATAAATTACATGGCATACTTTTATCTTTGTAATTGAAATGACACAAACCCATTCCTGCCAAAATTGGCAGACAATGAGACCCAGTTTGAATATTTCCTTTAAACTCCTTACACTAA
Source organism: Oryx dammah (assembly GCF_014754425.2). Classification (NCBI taxonomy): domain Eukaryota; kingdom Metazoa; phylum Chordata; class Mammalia; order Artiodactyla; family Bovidae; genus Oryx; species Oryx dammah. Next base: position 5,270,116 of record NW_024070211.1, read on the forward strand.
AACCTACCATGAGTCCTTAATGAAAATGTTATATATGCTTTAGTGTTATGTTAGTTTCTGCTGTACAACATTGTAAATCAGCTATATGTATACGTATCTCCCCTCCTTCTTGAACCTCCCTCCCAACCCCCTCCACCCCACCCTTCCAGGTTGTCATAGAGCGCCGAGTGGATCTCCCTGCGCCATCCAGCAGCTTCCCGCCAGCTGTCTGTTTTACAGGTGGTGTATATATGTGTCAGTGCTGCTCTCTCAATTCACCCCCGCGTCCCCTCGTGTCCAGAAGTCCGTTCTCCACATCTGTCTCTCTTCCTGCCCTACGGATAGGTTCATCAGTACCATTTTTCTAGATCCCATATGTATGCATTAATATACAATATTTCTTTTTCTGACTTCACTCTGTATGACAGACTCTAGGTCCATCCACATCAACAAATGACCCGATTGCGTTCCTTTTTATGGATGAGTAATACTCCACATATGTTCAGTTCAGTGTCTCAGTTGTGTCTGACGCTTTGCAACCCTGTGAACCACAGCACGCCAGGCCTCCCTGTCCATCACCAACTCCTGGAGTTTACCCAGACTCATGTGCATCGAGTCAGTGATGCCTTCCAGACATCTCATGCTCTGTCATCCCCTTCTCCTCCTGCCCTCAATCTTTCCCAGCATCAGGGTCTTTTCAGATGAGTCCGCGCTTTCCATCAGGTGGCCAGAGTATTGTAGTTTCAGCTTCAGTATCAGTCCTTCCAATGAACACCCAGGACTGATCTCCTTTAGGATGGACTGGTTGGATCTCCTTGCAGTCCAAGGGACTCTCAAGAGTCTTCTCCAACACCACAGGTCAAAAGCATCAATTCTTCGGCGCTCAGCTTTCTTCACAGTCCAATTCTCACATCCATACATGACCACTGGAAAAACCATAGCCTTGTCTAGTAGCCTTGACCTTTGGTGACAAGAGTAATGCCTCTGCTTTTAAATATGCTGTCTAAGTTGGTCATAACTTTCCTTCCAAGGAGTAAGCGTCTTTTAATTTCATGGCTGCATTCACCATCTGCAGTGATTTTGGAGCCCAGAAAAATAAACTCTGACACTGTTTCCCCATCTATTTCCCATGAAGTGATGGGACCGGATGCCATGATCTTAGTTTTCTGAATGTTGAGCTTTAAGCCAACCTTTCCACTCTTTTCTTTAACTTTCCATCAAGAGGCTGTTTAGTTCTTCTTCACTTTCTGCCATAAGGGTGGTGTCATCTGCATATCTGATGTTATTGATATTTCTCCCGGCAGTCTTGATTCCAGCTTGTACTTCCTCCAGCCCAGCGTTTCTCATGATGTACTCTGCATAGAAGTTAAATAAGCAGCGTGACAATATACAGCCTTGACATACTCCTTTTCCTATTTGGAACCAGTCTGTTGTTCCATGTCCAGTTCTAACTGTTGCTTCCTGACCTGCATACAGGTTTCTCAAGAGGCAGGTCAGGTGGTCTGGTATGCCCATCTCTTTCAGAATTTTCCACAGTTGATTGTGATCCACACAGTCAAAGGCTTTGGCATAGTCAATAAAGCAGAAGTAGTTGTTTTTTCCGGGACTCTCTTGCTTTTTCCATGATCCAACATATGTATCACTTCTTTTGTTCATTCGTCTGTCAGTGGATGTTTAGGTTGCTTCCATGTCATGGCTGTTGTAAATATTGCTGCAGTGGACATTGGAGTACGTGTGTCTTTTTGCATCATGATTTTCTCAGGGTGTATGCCCAGTAGTGGGATCACTGGGTCATATTTTTATTTAGTTTTAGTTTTTTTAAGGAACCTCCATACAGTTCTCCAGAGTGATTGATTGTATCAATTTACATTCTCACCAACAGTGCAAGAGAGTTCCCTTGTCTCCATGTCTGGTGCAGCATTTATTGTTTGTACATTTTTTGATGATGCCCTTTCTGACCAGTGTGAGGTGATACCTTATTGTAGTTTTGATTTGTATTTTTCTAATAATGAGTGATGTTGAGCATCTTTTCATGTGCCTCTTGGCCATCTGTATGTATTCTTTGGAAAAATGTCTGTTTAGGTCTTCTGCCAATTTTTTGATTGGATTATTTGTTTTTTGATGTTGAGTTGTGTGAGCTGCTTGTATATTTTGGAGATTAATCCTTTGTCAGTTGCTTCATTTGCAGATATTTTCTCCCATTCTGAGGGTTGCCTTTCATCTTGTTGGCAGTTATATTCTGAGTTACTGGTGTTTATGACTTCAGCATATCAGTTTGTGGGATGGGCACAATTTAGTCCATAACAGGCACTATAGGTCATTCTTTTTAAATAGTTCCATGATATTCCTTCGTAATATGACCTGTTTTACTGTTCCCCTGTTGGTGTCCATTTTGTTCCTGCAAGCAAGGCTGTGGTAAATATGTTTGTGCCTCCCTCTTTGCATACTTGGAGAACGTCTTAGCAATGGAACTGCTGACCAAAGAATGTATATATTAAATTTTGGTAGGTACTGGCCTAGACGTGGGAACCTTGTTCCTTATTGTTTCTGATATTTTTTGAAAGCTAAAATTTACTTTGTGTATCATGTCCTAATGTAAAAACCACATTTTATTTTCAAGGGTATATCATTGACTTTCACTTTGCATTTTCATGGGGTATAAACACAACCCCCTATAGAAGACTGCTTAATCAGATTCTGAATTAACTGCTTATCTGGGTCATTTTGGGGCTTCCCAGGTGGTGCTAATGGTAAAGAACCTGCCTGTCAGTGTAGGAGATGCAGAGACATGGTCGGTCCCTGGGTCGGGAAGATCCCCTGGAGGAGGGCATGGCACCCCACTCCAGTGTTCTTGCCTGGAGAACCCCACGGACAGAGGAGCCAGGTGGGCTACAGCCCATGGGGTCACAAAGAGCTAGACACCACTGAAGCAACTTTTGCACACTTTTGCACATAGCACACTGGGTCACTTCACAATGATAAGAAACATTCATTTTTGAGTGTCAAGTGCTGTACAGAGGAGTAACAGTTCATTATTACAACCTGTGATGTAAGTACTACTTCTGCTTTTAATGGAGAAACAAGGTCTTGAAAAGAGGTTAAGCTTGCCCAAAGTCACACAGGAATGGAAATGTAAAATTCGGGCTGAAAGTGAAAGTGTTAGTCACTCAGTCGTGTCCACTCTTTGGGACCCCATGGACTGTAGCCTACCAGACTTGCCTGTCCATGGAGTTTCCAAGGTAAGAATACTGAAGTGGGTTGCCATTCCTTTCTCTGGGGGAATCCCTGACCCAGGTATGGCACCCAGGTCTCCTGCATTGCAGGCAGTTTCTTTACAAACTGAACCACGGCGGAAGCCCCTAAATCCCTAAGGGGCTGCTTGACTTGAAAGATTTTGTGCCTGCCTCCTCTGTATTGTTTTCCTGGACCTTGTTTTCCTGGGCATATTAGTCTTGCTAGATATTTGCTGCATGATTAATTGTTACTTTGTCTCTTTAAGTAAAGTGGATTGCAACCCTTTCTGTAACATTCAAAAGCTCTTGCTACAAATGTGACATTGGAATTTAAGCTACAAATGTGACATTTAGTTTAAGCTGTTCTTTGAGATTATCAGAAAGGAAACCCTAACCCTGTCAAGTAGAAGCAAGGATTTTTCTTATATATAGTATTTAGATGCTTTCATTTTACAACAGTGGTTCCGATCTTTTTCATAGGGCCATTTTGGTTTTTGCAGATTATAATTGGGGATAAAAATAAGGTGCCAGATTAGGTGTTTACTCTCTACCAGGTGATAATCAATAGTTTTATACACATTGCTTTGTTTCTCTTTGTGGCAGTTTTGTGAGTTAGATGTTACTGTAGAGAAAAGATATAGAAGTGAAATAATTTTCTGGGATTACGTGAAGTAACTTGCTGGGATTACATACATTAAAATTTTCAGTTCTAGCTCAGTACTGTATTAAAGTGCCTTGGGAAGGAGATAAAAAAGTATAAGCCTAGTTTTTCCTCTCAGAGAGCTTAAGCTCTTTTAGAATAAACACACACTTCTGTGAGTAAAAACATGATAATTGAGTGCTCAGTGGTGTTTCACATTTGTTCACTGAGTGCCTACTGTGTCCAGTATTGATCTGTCTTCTAGGAATACAGCAGAGTCCCCGCCTTCACAGAGATTTCCTTATTTTTTACCTGTCTTCCTTTACAGCTATATAACATAAACAAGATAATTATAGATTATGTCTATACTATAATGGAAATAAACAGGATAATACGATAGAAGTGAGGAGGGAGGTGGCTGGATAGTACTCTACATAGTGTGTTTAGGGGAGAATTTTCTGAAGAGATGATTTGAGCTGAGATCTGAAAGATGAGAAGTCAAACGGTGTTGTGAACAGGGGAAGGACTATTTGGCAAGTATAAAGACCTGTAGGCAGGACAGGACTTGACATGTTTGAGGAATATAGTGAGACATGTATAGCTGGAGCATGAAGAGTGAAAAGGATAGAGTATGAGATAGGAAACTTAAGAGCTAAGAAGGGCCTTGCCATGGAAGTTCAGAGAATTTGGGCAGTTTCTGATAGCTGGAATAGTTAGGGAATGTGTTTCAGATGAGGTGGGATTTTGGGATGGGAAGTTAGGATAGAAACAGGATGAGTTGTAAGGCTAGATATCCAAGATTTGGAGAGATTTTATGGATAAAAGCATAGACATTGAAATAAGCACCATACTGTATTAGATAATTTAAATAATATCAGGCAACTTGCAATTGATTAGATGGGCCGAGTAAGACGCAAACTTAGTTGAGCAATTTCAGTCCTGTCTTTGCCTAGGTTGTCAGACCTCAGAGCAGTAGCAGATGTAGACTTGAGATCTGGGATCTGTGAAATGCTCTGTCTTTTGTTGTCTGATCTTTTGCAGGAAACAGGGTAGATTTGAGTGTGTTTTAATATCTCCTTGCCCTTTCTTAAGAGAACAGAATAGGAAACCTGCATATAAGGGTGTCCGTATTAGTAATATTACGAGGAAGGCTGTGCGGGGGCGATGCTGATTTCCTTATTGTCTGTATACACAGCTAGGATTATTGTCCCAAGCGGACAGGAACTTTGTTCCAGGCATGGGGGCATGGCTATGTATAGGACAGTGCTTGGCACTTACTAAGTGTTTGTTGAATCAGTGAATAAATCTACAAGTCTTGAATATTTTGAGGGAAAATCTTATTGTAATTTCCCTTCTTTTCTAATCAGATTCTTAGTACTCTTATACATTTTGGCATACTCTTCAATTTTTCCAAATTGTTTTGAAATATATTACACTCAGAAATTATATACCTTAGTAGATACTTACTAATTGGACTAAATTTTTTTTTGAGTCACAAAGATAATAAAAAATGATTACTTTGGCTAGCATCCCTTAATTTTTGGTAGTTTGAGGAAGGAAAACTCAGTAAGGTTCTAAAAATAAGGACTCCCATTCTTACTGGATCAGACATTTCTGAATGAAGTCATTTTCAGAAATGAAGCTGACAGCAAACTTTGAGCCCTGCTTAAAACTACTTTTTGCCACACAGGATCTAATCTTTTCATGTTACGGGTGCTGCTGTCAGCGCTTTCCCGACAGTTGCTTCATTTTTTTGTCATTTCAAGGACCCAGAGAGCCTTAATTTGGCACCCGCTTCTCTACTGTCTCATATAGGTTGCAGTTTCACAATATATATCAATTTCTTTCACAAGTGGCAGAGAATGGAAGAATTGAGTAATTGCTTTAATGAATGCCTAATGTTTGCCTTTCAACACTTTGCATATGTTAATGCATCTAATTGTCAGCTGGAGATATTAGAAATTTTGCAGCCATTTTGTGGGGGAGAGATACATGAAGAGTTTGAGATGTTTTTGCCCAAAGATACTTTTGTTTTATGTAACATCTGGAAAGTACATTTACGAGAGTGGAGAAAAACCCATTATCTTTTCCAGCAATCAAAGGCTTTTGTAGTGTTATCACATTCTGCCCAAGTCTGTTTCTCTGATTTCTTTGACTAATTTTGGTGCGAATTTTACATATATCTGCCAATCTCATGTTAAACATTTGAGAGGAAAAAAAGCAACAACAGGGCTCTCAGACATGTACCAGGAGACTTTATCCTTTAACTTTATATAATGACTTAATTTTAGAAGTGAATAAGTAGAATTTTGGGGGAAAATAAGCATACTCACAGCTATTTAGGGGCTTCCTTGGTGGTTCAGACTGTAAAGAATCTGCCTGCAATGCAGGATACCTGGATTCGATCCCTGGGTTGGAAGATCTTCTGGAAAAGGGAATGGCAACCCACTCCATATGCTTGGAGAATTCCATAGACAGAGGAACCTGGCGGACTACAATCCATAGGGTTGCACTCAGACATGACAGAGTGACTAATACTTTGACTTTCACAGCTGTTTAAGGATAGGAGAACAAAATAAGGTTTGGTTTTTGCAAAAATAGCAGATTTATTAGCTTTATTCAAAGCAAAACAAATACATTCTTAGTTTTATTTTACCACCTTTCTTGATAGAGGATTCTGGCCTTCACTCATTTCTTCCTATTAGAACAGACACCTGGAAGATGGAACATAAACAATTGAAACAACCAGTCAGCTCTTAGGGAACATGTACTGGCTTAAGTGAGGAGACCAAGGTGTAAAAAAATGTTGATTATTTCAGGAGGGTTTTCTGTAAAGAACACCTTTGGATACTGCATAAGATATGAGACCTAGTAACCTAGCCTCTACTCTGTTAATTATTCTAAGAAATCATCTAATTGCTCTGTTATTTACTTCCACAACTCAAGTGCACACCAAAATCATTCTCATAGAGCTCAGTCAATTAAGTAAACAGGGTTGGGGATTTTATTTTATTCCCCTTAAAAGCTAATATGTTAGCCTTGTATTGTTTTACGGATGCTGGCAGAAAACATGGGTCGGAGACAACGAATTTAATTAAGCCATAGCCAGCAGCAGGAGACAAGAGTGTTGTGTGCTGGGTCGCTTACCCCTAAGACTTACGGATGGGTGACACTGGGTTTGTGTCATAGCTGAGGAGTGCCGAGCTTGGGGAACCTACTATTTAGTAGCATGCAGAAGGTCGCCTTGCTGTTTGTCCCAGAGGCAGGCTTTACTGTACCCGTCAAGGTTGTTTGCTGCAAACAACCCTGTGACATGGTCTGGGTAGAGTGATCAGGGCCTTGCCCACTTAGCATACCTAGAAGATGCTTAGGACCACAAGAGACCCATGAGGACTGTCTCTCCCAACACAGGGTTGTCTGTTTTTTACTAACAGAAAGTTACTTTATAGAATTCTAGTTTTAATTTATTGTTCAAATTGGAACGCACGCATTTATTATTGAAAACTGAGGCAAACTATGTGATCATATTAAGCTTCTTTTGGATTTTACTAGAGCAGATAAGTTTGAGCAGTAGTTGAATCATTTTGACCTTTTGAATGAGCACCAAAGTTTTCTAAGATGATTCCTTGTTTACTTAGGACTCTGAAAACAGATTATCAAGTTCAAAAAGAACTGTATTTATGTGACTTGTTATGTATTTGCCTGAATTCTGAAGAGTTGGGTAAGACTATCAGGATACATCGTTGTTAACTGTCTGGCACTGGGGCAAGTCCTTTCCATTTAGGCCAGAATATCTGCAAAATGATGGGAGATTCAGTTCATTAAGGAATATTCCAGTTTTGAAGGAAAATAATATTCTTTATTTGGGTTCTTCTAAGTAATATTGGATGAACTCTTAAATTTAGTTTGAAACTAAGTGTCTCTTTTCAAGGTTTTACGTATATTGTTTGTTTTGGGGGAGAAAGGCATCTAGGGCAGAGGTGCAGGAGGGTTTCTGGGAAGAGCTGCAAAAGGCTGTATGCACCATATTCTCCAAAAGCGACTGGATGTGAGAGGAGAGACAAGTGGCACCAAGTTTATTCATTCTGTCTAACCCTGTAACCAGAGCAGCCGTGTCATCAGATATGTAAGGAAGGCCTGTTATTCAGGGTTCTTATTGTCTTGATTCTTGATGTCTTTTTCCTGTATCTTAAGTATGAAAATGGGTTGCTTCAGGGAGAACTGTATTTCAGATGAAAAGAGTATTACTTTGGGTGTATTTTGTGTTAGTGTGAATGTAGTATTTTTTTCTGATATCACTTCTGTCAATTCCATTCTAACACTAACTCCCAGAATTAGTGTAGACCCCACAGCTTAAGGGCTCAGCCCCACAAGACTGCCTCAGCTTCAGGCAGCAGCTGCAGCAGATGGGGTGCCGAGGCTAACCACCCTGCTGCCTGGCTGATGGCAACTTTGGGGTATGGGATACAGGTCCCCTCCAGGTAGGCACTCTCCAGCACAATGTGGTGACTAACTTGGAAGCTCTCTTAAATCTTCTTGTTCAACAGTTTTCACAGATATCAGTTTCCAGTGCTCTCCTCCCCGTCGCCTACTGCTGAGGTTGACAGGTAGGGCTGAAAATTCTAACCCTCTCATTGCTTGGCCTTTCTGATGAGCAGTCCCATCCCAAGGCTATCCAGGGGCCCCTTCCTAGTCACTATTAGGAAGGAGCTCATTATGAATGACAAAAGATACTGCTGTCATTTAGGGGAACTTGAAGGGTTTAGGAGTTCTGTGACAGGAATGCTGCACAAAGACTAGTTATTTTTACCACAGTGAATAGCAAAAATCAGACGTGGGTTTTATTCATACTGTTTACTGTTAATATTTCACATCATTTTATAAGGGATATAGTAATCTGATTGAGAATACATTTTTTTTTTGCAAAACATGCTTATTAGCAAATGCTACCCCCCAGATCTTTTCATATGCTCTTTGTGCCTTATGTCTAGAATGAACGATGGTGCATGGAAAGTCAAGGCGTCTGTGGCTGGGAGCTTTGTTCCCTTCTGCTGTGTGAGTTCTTTTCCTTGCAAATTGCATTGTTGGTGGAGTTTAGTTGGCTAATAATGATGCTAAAGAGAGAGTTCCAAAGTCTCTTTATTTTTATTTAAATATTTATTTATTTGGCTGTGCTGGGTCTTAGTTGCAGCATGTTGGATCTAGTTCCCTGACCAGGGATCAAACCCAGGATCCTTGCACTGGGAGCCCAGAGACTTAGCCACTGGACCACTAGGAAAGACCCCCATCGTCTCTTTAAATCTAGATAGAGCTTAGGAATCCCAGAAAACTAAAGGGACTTTAGTTTAGAGATCCTTGAAGGGTAATTTGAACCACCAAAGCATTTAAGAACCTAAGAGAAGGGTTTTGGTGTGGCTGTCAGGAAGAGTGATAGATACTGGGAAGGAATGTAGACGATTACCTTATTTCACAATTTTTCTTCCTTAGGATTGGCAGTCGTTTTTTGTGCCTAAGGTTGCTCAACACAACCAATTCCAAGTTATGGTACAAATGAACTTCATTATTAAAAAGAAATAGTATTTAGCTGTTGGTGCAAAATGACTTTTCTAGCCACTCTGGATAGCAGAATGGTAAATTGGTACTACATAATCTCTTTGCTGTTACAGTGATTTGACATGGTTTAAATAGAGAGTTAGCATAGGATTTACAAACATGTCTGGCCTAGTTTGTGCATGTTGTTGAAGCTGCCATTATGTATGTTGCAAAAACAGTCTCTCCCCTGGTCCCCTGCTTCCTTCCCATCTGTGGGTCATCTGGTGACATTTTAATATGTGATATTATTAATATTAGTAATACATGTCAAATGCTTTTCAGAATAGCCCTAATTAAATTGGATCTTGACTCTGAAATGACCACCTTTGTAATGATAACTCTAAATTTGATTACATTTGTAGTAAAGACTTTACTCATTTAAGAGTAGGTGTAAACATTTAGTAAGCATTTATTGGAGGCCAGGCACTTTTACTTCTTTACATATATTATCTTCTTCAGTCAACTTTATGAGAGTGGTATTATTATTTTTATTTTTGAGATAAGTGAAAACAGCAGTTAAATAGCTTGACTAAGGTCACATAAGCTAGAGTGGTAGAGCCAGTCTGACTTCTTAACCAGTGCTCTTAGCTGGGGTCCCACAACCGATTTCTGATAGATTGCTGAACTGTCAGGTTAGGAAGCCTAAGAAATGGAAGATTTGTGGGTATAGAGATAGAAAGAGGAAGAGCAAACTCTTATCTTACAAATTCTCGCTTCCCTTCTCCCCAGTAAAGATTGAGTGGTTGTCTGCAGGGTGAAGAAATAGGAAATGAACTTAATCCCTCTTCCTCGCTCCTCCTCTAGCTTCCTCTGCCTAATGCTGGCAACTGTCATATACGTGCCACTTCATTTGCAGTGATCATGCTTGTTTTTATTAATGTCTTCTCAGGAGAAAGTGGTATAGTGAATAGAGTTTTAGAGCAGAATCTTGACAGACTCCTTGGGCTTAAATTCCAGTTCTGCCATTTACTGGCTCAGTCATCTTGAACTAGTTACTTAACTTCACTGAACCCTCCTTTTCTTATCTGTGAAACAGGGATGTATAGTACATACCTCAGAGTTGTTGAGAGGATGGCATGTACAGATATGTGTAATATGTTTAGAACAGTATGTGGCACAGAGTAAGTGCTATATAAGTGTTGGCACTGTTATTTGAGAACACTGAGGTTGAACCAGTATTAAAGCATCTCTGAAGTATCTTGGTTCATGATCTCTCAGTATCCAACATGAGTTTTGTGTTAGTAAATACCTGGTTGATATAGATAATTTACAGTGATAATTTGGATTCTACTTTGAAGAAACTCACTTCTTGGAGATTTAAATGTTTGTAGTGTTTATCTTAGTTTGCATTCTTTTGTTACTGGTATTTTTTGTCTGGTTATCATATGTGGTTGTGGTTCTCAGACTTCTCTGTACATGAGAATTACGTAGGGAGAATTGAGATCTGGTTTATTAGATTTGGGGTGAGGGTCCAGGAATCTGAATTGATAACAAATTCATTTTGGCTAATCCTGACTGTGATTGCTTGAGGTAATATTTTTGGAATTGCTGATTTAGAGGCTGAATTCAAGTATAACAGGAAAAAGAGATTTTTATAAAAGGTATTAACAGTGTGAACATTGATAACAGAAACCTCATTTAAGCTGGAGTCAGGCTTCCCAGGTGGCTCTGAATTGAAATGAAAGTCACCGCTTTGTGACCCCGTGGACAATACAGTCCATGGAATTCTCTAGGCCAGAATACTGAAGTGGGTGGCCTTTCCCTTCTCCAGGGGATCTTCCCACCCCAGGGATCAAACTCAGGTCTCCCGCATTGTAGGGGGATTCTTTACCAACTGAGCTATCAGGGGAATCCCAGGTGGCACTAGTGATAAAGAATCCACCTGCCAGTGCAGGAGATGAAAGAGACACAGGTTCGAGCCCTGGGTCAGGAAGATTCCCTGGAGTAGGAAATGGCAGGCTACTCCAGTATTCTTGCCGGGACAATTCTATGGGCTGAGGAGCCTGGTGGGATACAGTCCGTGAGGTCTCAGGCTACAGTCCATGGGGTTGCAAAGAGTTGAACACAACAGCACGTACTGCAAGGAGACCCAGCCAGTCCATCCTAAAGGAAGTCAGTCCTGAATATTCACTGGAAGGACTGATGCTGAAGCTGAAACTCCAGTACCCTGGCCACCTGATGGGAAGAACTAACTCACCTGAAAAAACCCTGATGCTGGGAAAGATTGTAGGCGGGAGGAGAAGGGGACGACAGAGGATGAGATGGTTGGATGGCATCACCGACTCAATCGACATGAGTTTGAATAAACTCTGGGAGTTGGTGATGGACAGGGAGGCCTGGCGTGCCACAGTCCATGAGGTGGCAAAGTCGGACACGACTTAGTGACTGAACTGAACTGAGCACAACAGGTGACCAGAAGGGGGCGCTCTCACACCCTACCACTGGATTTTAGTTGTCCACCTGGAAATTACTTTTTTATCTCCAGCAGGGAGAAGGTAAAATAACTGGCTGTTTTATTGTTTTAGATGAACAGTTGTCAGATTTTCATCAGTTTTCATGTAGGCAGTGATGATTTGTAATCCCAGGGGATCTTCCCGACCCAGGGGTGGAACCCAGGTCTGCTGCATTGCAGGCAGATTCTTCACCATCTGAGCCAGCAGGGAAACCTGACTGGGTCTGTTCCCATACCAAAATTATATTGTTTTGTTTTAAAGCTCCATTTAAAAAAATTATATCTATTTATTTGACTGTGCCAGGCCTTGCCTGTGGCATGTGGGATTGTTTGATCTTTTGTTGTGGCATGCAGGATCTAGTTCCTCGAATAAGGATCAAACCCAGGCCCCCTGCATTTGAAGTATGGAATGTTAGCCACTGGAGCACCAGGGAAGTCCCCTAAAATATATTGTTAACACCTGTTAAGTAACTTGGTTTTAAGGACTGCTCTGTAAACAGAGAAAAGTACAGGAAATACAGAAAGAAATAATATGGGAGTCTTCAGGAGAAGAAATATTTGGGTGGATTTCTTGTTTTTTTTGGTGTCATTCACTATTAATAAATAACAGCAAATATAATCAGTTTATTTTAGCCTGTTTTTGATGTGCGTGTTTTGGGTAAAGTGTGAGAAGTTTTGCTTAGGTAACAGCCTACTAAAGAGAGAAGAAAGTGCGGTGCTCGTTTTGCGCCTTTGGATGAAAACAGGTGTGATGGGATTGATTTAACTGGCATACCTGGTAGAGGAATTCATATATATTGAGTATGTGCTAGGAGCCAGGTTCTTTAATCTTTATAACTTTGCAAGATGTTGGTTTAAATTATAATTAGTTCTGTTTTTAAATGAGAACATTGAGGCAAAAAGAGATTTAAGAAACTTGCCCAGGTCACTAGTAAGTGCTGAGCAGAGATTAAAACCGAAGGTTTTCCTGATTTCAGAGTTAGGAAAATTATTGTCACGTTATGTATTATGTAGCTTGGAAGTTCTTTCCAGCTTACTAAGCAGGACACGAAAGAAGGGCCTGATTGGTTTGGGGGCTGTTTTTCCTGCTCAAAAAAGATCCAGACTTCTACAGGTTTTCAAAGCAGCAATGTTTAGTGATCTGGCCAAACTGTGATCCCATTTCTCTCACATGAGTTTCAGTCCCCATTATCTTTCAGTGGAAAAGCTTAAAGATCTTCCTCAGATAGTGATTTTGTTCTTAACAATGCAGAGATATTTTTAAAAATTATATTTGGAGGATAAACTTAATTAGCCAATTTGAAATATTGTTACCTTGTTTCTAAACTTACATTGTAGACTTACTCTAATACAACTTGTGTTGTATGTTTTGCTCAATAGTTATGTTTCCTGGTGGGCATTTTTAGCATTTTCTTATACTTAATGGTATCAAATACAGAGGTACCACAATTTAGGTTTTCACCATACAAAGAGGGCTTTCCAGATAGTGCTAGTGGTAAAGAGGCTGCTTGCCAGTGCAGGAGACATAAGAGACACTGGTTTGATCCCTGGGTTGGGAAGATCCCCTGGAGTCGGAAGTGGCAACCCTCTCCAGTATCCTTGCCTGGAGAATCCCATGGACAGAGGAGCCTGGCGGGCTACAGTCCATAGGGTTGTAAAGAGTCAGACACAACTGAAATGACTTAGCATGCATGCAGTATATGAAGAACCAGTTATTTGTGAAATGTCTGTCCTGAAGACAGTTCATTTTGATAAATTTCCTAATATACCTATAATAAAAAAAGAGGAATTTAACTTGAATTAGATTTAAATGTTTCTCTTTTAATACATTTATTAGTGATAGCTTCTCTTTTCTTTGGAATGTTGTAGGCCAGCTTTAACCTTCTCCATCATAGCTTGTGATTGTTTGTGATTTAGCCATGTGGCAGTGGTATTTGTGTCTTTAGTCATGGAAACTTTTTGTTTTAAACGTCTTTGTTTCCTAGAGAATTTTAGTGCAAGTTTTAAGAAATGTTAGCTCTTCCTTTACGAGAAGTTTCAAGTTTAGAAGTGGTCTGATGATTTTGTATTTGCTAGGTTGTATGAGTTATAAATCTTAAAAGTGAATACCATAGGTAGACTGAAGATAAGGATTATCATATTTAAGGATGGCAGTTTTAACCACAGTTAAAATTTAACAATAGCATTTACATTAACAATAGTATTTATCTTAGGTGTTTTTAAGACAAAGTTCAAAAGTGGTCAAGTTTACTATAAAGTTACTTGATAAATCCAAATATTACTATAATTTTATTAATTGTAAGACTATATCTTCTACACTTAACATCTCTAATTTAGGATGTATTTTAAAAATCGTTGTCTTAGTGTCTGTGAAATACAGAGATTAGGATTTCAGTTCTGCTGCTGTAATTGAGAAGTCCAAAATACTAGGGACTTAATGAAGGCAAAGTTTCTTTCTCCTGTAAAAGTCCTGGAAGGCAATACAGGGCTGGCCTCTCCTTCTGTGTTCCTCCTCCTCAGCTGTAATCTCTGCCTTCTGGTTCACTGTGACTGCCCTCACGTCTGTCATGATACATTCTAGCATACAGGCCAGGTGGGACAAAGAAACTGTTTCCCTTGTTTTTAAGGCTTGTCTTGAAAATTACATGCTTTGCTTTTATCCCCATTTGCTTGAACTTGGTCACATCTAAGAAGGCAATGGCACCCCACTCCAGTACTCCTGCTTGGAAAATCCCATGGACGGAGGAGCCTGGTGGGCTGCAGTCCATGGGGTCGCTGAGGGTCGGACACGACTGAGTGACTTCACTTTCACTTTTCACTTTCATGCACTGGAGAAGGAAATGGCAACCTACTCCAGTGTTCTTGCCTGGAGAATCCCAGGGACGGGGGAGCCTGGTGGGCTGTCGTCTATGGGGTCGCACAGAGTCGGACACGACTGAAGTGACTCAGCAGCAACTGCACAAGAATTTAGGAAATGTTGTCTTTACTAGGAGCCATATGTGCCAGTAAAATTCTTTTACTAAAGAAGAGAGGAGCAGTTGCTAGCAGTCTCTGCCACCCTGCTCGAACCTTACTTTCTGGCCAGTGTTTATGATTTAACTCTATGTAAAACGAAATTACCCATAATGGTCATGAGACATGGAAGATGCAAGAACTGAACTTGAAATTTATTTTTAGGCATAATTTATTTTTAGGAAGATAATTCTGTAGGATGATCAGAAGTCTCTGCTTACCTTTTTTTCCTTCACTCTGAACTGGAAATAAATTTTACAGAAGACCTTGTTTCTTAGCAGTCCCTGGTAGCTCAGCTGGTAAAGAATCTGCTTGCCATACAGGTAGACCCCAGTTTGATCCCTGGGTTGGGAAGATCCCCTGGAGGAGAACATGGCAACTCACTCCAGTGTTCTTGCCTGGAGAATCCCCATGGACAGAGGAGCCTGGTGGGCTACAGTCCATGGGGTTGCAAAAGAGTCAGACACGACTGAGCGACTAAGCACAGCACATCCTGTTTTTCAGAGGTGGATTGAGGAACTATGAGAAGACAGCCATTTCTGTTTTCTCTTCTTGCTTTTGTTAATCAGTAGAAGACATTCTTCTAGAATAATTCTCTAGAATTAATTTAGTACTTGGTGTAGTGTTATTATTTTGATAAATGATTTAGTTTAGGGGTCAAGATCCTTAACCTTGTATGAGTATGCTAGTGCATTGTTCTCTAGTGCATTACAGGGAAAAGAGAAAGATAAAAGGAGGTTAAATAAAGAGAAATGCAGTCAAGATGATTTTGGTGGAGAATGGAAGAAGGTATATTTCCTGTATGTTACCCATTCCTCATATGTATACAGAGATATTAACAGGACTAAGTGATGCTTAAGAGTTGCAGAGGTTTACTATAGGAGCATATAGGCCTGGCATGTAATTCTGTTGACATTTTTATGTTAATAAGGTGGCATCTCTAGCTAACAAGAAATTGTAAATCCCTTCAGAATTATAAGAAAAAGAATTTAATCTTAAAAAATAGATATATAGGTAGTGGTGTTTTTTATTCTTTCAGAAAAACTTAAGATTTTCACTAATACAAGATGTCATATATCCCAGTTTCATAGCTGTCAACATGTTGGGGTAAAATGGCTGGTAACAAGTGTAAGGAACCTTTGGTAAAGATATGTTTTGATTTTAGAAATGCTTAAGTATAAAAACAAGCATCTCAGAATTGATAAAATTAATAAATCTTTGGTGTATTTGTAATCAATAGTGTCTTAGAATGGAGGACTACAGTAAAAGAAGCTAAAGTAATTGTATCTGTTTATAAGTTAGAATGCTTTAGAGTGATCTTTTTCATTTGAAAAGTCTAGATTTTGATCTCTTCATATCATAAATATTGAATTTGTAGCTTGACAGCTGGTGCTGAAACAGCCACTGAGACCAGGGATCACCCTGCTCTTTGTCCGGTTCTTCATGCCTGTCTGTTATGCGGGGCAGGTTCGGGTGCTCTGCTGCTTATTAGTTATGCCTGAGTAGCCATCTTAGATGGGGTAAAGGGACCATTCTTTGAAGCAGTGGCCTTTTTTTGCAGTCTAGTACACATATATGTGTATACACGCATGTGGGGGCACGTACAACTGAAGGAAAAGTTGCACAAAATAACACTTGATATTAAGTGGGGTTCATTCTGAACTAGCTTCTTCTCTTTCATTATAAAAAGAACTGTGCTGCTGTTTATGCTCTTTTTGATTTTTTAAGAAAAACACTTAAGTCAAAAACAACCAAGGATCAGAAACTTAGGAAAATTGACTCCTATTTGCAAATCACCGTTTCTCTTTTTTGGTTCTCCTAGCGCTGGTAGTTGAGGTGCTGATTCTGTTATTGCTCTGAATGTGTGAGTCTGTTGCTAATTGAAGAAAAACAATATATGTGTAAGTACAAATAATTGAGAGAATTATTTTTAATCTTTTTGTAGGTCATCATCACATTTGAAATATTTAAAGTGGATACAAAACTGTTTCAGCAATGCAGACAATTAAGTGCGTTGTTGTGGGTGATGGTGCTGTTGGTAAAACGTGTCTCCTGATATCCTACACAACAAACAAATTTCCATCTGAGTATGTACCAACTGTAAGTATAAAGCTTCCATCTGTTAGTGAAATGTATTATTTTGATATCCTTTTGAAAACTTTCTCATGTGTGTACTGAAATTTTTCTGTTGTCTGCCTTTGTTTCCTGTTTTTAAAGATCTTGACTTCTCATGGGTAAATTATGTACACTTTAAAATTAAACAGCTGAAAAATCAGTGGAAAGTCAGAAGGGGTGACAGAAGGGTTTGCAAGAAGTGCTGGGAGGCAAAACTCCAATAGACAAGCTTCTAAAGAGTGGTGGTCTCAGTTTGGAGGAGTATGCACTACATCTTGGAATGAGGTGACTTTTTTTTTTGATATCTTGGCCAATGATTAATCAGTGCTTGGAGTTCTTCGGGATGATTTTGGGGGGCCTTGTAACTTGAGGGAAAGTAGTGTGTGTCTACACATTCTCCTTAGGGAAAGTAGTGTGTGTCTACACATTCTCCTTAGGGAGTAGAAGAAAAGCTTATGGAGCTGTTGTCCTCACAGAAATGGTGCTCCAGACTGGTGTTTAGAGGCAGAGAAGACCTGTTTTTTTAATGAGAACATCAACAGAAGCCTATGGAGGTTCGCTCGCACATAATGCTTTTTATCAGCTCCTTAGAAGAGTGGAGGGAAAATGGGGATAACAAAGATCTTGAAGTCAGAGAGGGAGAGGGAGAGTTCTTTAGAGTAACACTCATTGTGAATGTGTTTGGGGATCCACTGTTTGTCCCAGGTTGGTTGACCAATCCAGTGGTATAATTATGTTAAAGATAGATGTCTATACTGTGGTGAGAGAGGAGCTAGTGTTGGCTTGGCCTGGCTGCAACCACCTGTTGTTAAGTGAGCTATTTTAGAGGTTATAGAGCACCTATGTATGATTAATATTTGGCCACCTCATGTGAAGAGTTGACTCATTGGAAAAGACTCTGATGCTGGGAGGGATTGGGGGCAGGAGGAGAAGGGGACGACAGAGGATGAGATGGCTGGATGGCATCACTGACTCGATGGACGTGAGTCTGAGTGAACTCTGGGAGTTGGTGATGGACAGGGAGGCCTGGCGTGCTGTGATTCATGGGGTCGCAAAAAGTCGGACAGGACTGAGGGACTGAACTGAACTGAGTATTGTTTGGAAGTGAAAAGGAAGAAGATGTACGATTACTTCAGATTAATCTTCAGAGATGAGAGTATTTTTAAGAGGGCGGTGACGGGTTAAAGGTTTGGTAATTATGTTTGATTGTAATTGGCAGTCTGTAATGTCCCAGGGCAGATAGTGATTGAGGTAGGCCTAGGCTATAGGAGGAAAAACTAGGGTTTCTTGAAGGGGGAGAAATCATATTTATAAACATGAGTATTTTTGAATTGGCCCTTTTGGAGATATTTGGAAGTGAAAGAAGTGCTGAGGTTGAAAGGGACTTTTAGGGGACCTTTAGAGATGGGTCACTTGTGGATCTTGAGTGAAGGCTATCAGAATGTTTGTGTTTCAGTTTCCATTTAAAGTTATTTTCATACAAATGGGATTTCTGAGTCTTAAGTGTTTAAGGAGAGCTTGTGGGTGTTTTATGTATGTGTTTGTGTATGGATCTCTGGAAAAGGGTTAGGTATGACTTAAGAAAATAACCTAAATGAGAGCTTAACCATATTCTTTTTACTTCCTTGTTCTTGCTGTCAAGAACTGAGTTTCCTTTTAACTGCCACCTCTCCCAAGCCCTTTTTTCCAGTCTACTTTTTTTTTTTTTTTTTAAAAAACATTTAAACAAGCTCTCAACAATCCAGTCCACTAAAACATGAATCAGAGAATTGGTGTTAAGCAGAGCTGATATTAAAATGTACCATCCTTCTCTTGGCTGGAAAGCCTTGCTTTTCAATTGTAAATTACTAATAATTCAGAGGAGTCCATGAATTAGTGTTGGGTCTTTTTTCATTTCATTCATTTTTTTCCTTTGTTGGAACTTGCATTTCATTTAGTTACCTCCCATTTTTACAAATTACTTAGTACAACCTATATATATATATTAGTATATACTGAGTTTGTTTGTTATGGGTTTTGCAGTCTATTTATAAGTAGTATACCCTATTCAGTATCCTTAAGTGTACACACACACCTATATACTATCCTTAAGTATACTCAATTCAAAGAAGGTATCTTAGGTCATGTGGTTTGTACCCAGTAACGTGAGTTTTATTCATGATCTCCCAACAAAAGATCTGCCAGCCTTTTTGGACACTTTCCTTGAGTAACTTGAGGGAACCTATATTTTTCTCTAATGGGGCATATTTGCAACAAGGGTGCTCTTGAACCCTGAAAGGAAAAAGATTATCATGGATCTAGGAGATTTAAATTCTATATTAAAAGGAAATGGCCTGTGAAGAATAATTTCTTAGAAATTAGATAGAAAATTTAGGTAAACTTTAAATTACTGTCTGGAAAGTTTCAAACTTGAATCGTATCATTTCATATAGCCAGGGGACTCCACTGCCGCGATACCGCTAACCCTTTTGTGGCTTTTTATCTGGGCGGTTGGGGTAGAGCAGACATGCCAGAATGCGTCTTCTGTCACTTTTTGTGAAGAACTGTTAGGCCATGCAAGGGCTTAGTTGGCATGATTGGTCATTGGAGAAATATGGACTGAGAGAGCACTGAGTCTTGGGAAGGAAACTTTGTTTTAGCTTAAGAGTTGTCCTGTCCTGTTTTGACCATCCCCTTGCACACTAACAATGTCATATTTTTCTGTTTTAGGTTTTTGACAACTATGCTGTCACAGTTATGATTGGTGGAGAGCCATATACTCTTGGACTTTTTGATACTGCAGGTGAAAACTTGCTGTCTTCTATAATGTTTTCGTCTGTAACTGTAACACTTGCTGGTTGTCTTTTTTGGGACATTTTGGGAAACTAGAGTATTAGCAAACCATTTCCTTTTGTTAATAGCAGGATTGAATATTATGATGGTCGATGCTTAACCAAGAAGCAGCCCCTGACCTGGAATGGCAGATAGGTGTCTGGAGTACCCTGACTGGATGGTGTGGAAGGGGACCAAGTAGGATGAGAGCAGAGTACATTGGACAGGCTCTGCTGTCACTCTCGTGTTTGAAGACTTACTTAGTCTTTAGTATATGTGTCTGTATATTACATATACAGGTAGCTTCTGTAGTATCATATTATAGCTTGTTGTTTTATATTACATTTGAAAAATTTTTAGGGCAAACCAGTGTCTAGCTCACAATATTGATATTTGCAGTCAGCTTTTCAAATTTAAATAAACTTCTTTATTTACAGTTTCTCCGTTTTTTCCTTATTTTAACAGTAACTGCACATCTTAATCTCTGACTTCTATTATTTCTGTTATCAGTTCAGTTAGGCGAAAGAAATATTCAGAAATTTGTTTTGGTATGTAGGAATTCTAACCTCTTTGCTGTTTATGAGTTATCCTCTCACTGCCTGCCAGATGGACATATTGCTCTTACGGAGTATATCATACTGCCCACTTTGAGGAACTGTCTAGATTTAATTGGGAGGGTGAAATGGAGAGACAGTAGTAAACAGTTAAGTTTAGAGACTTTCTAATGGTGTGTTAGACCTTGAAAATTTTTATGAATTAAAAATTCTAAGAGTAATGGTATATTAGAGGAAACTTGGAAGATGGACAGAGTAAGTGAATGACCTACATCTCACGGTTGGTGAAGGATTGTTTTGTTTTTGTGTGCCTTCAGAGACAATCTGTGTACAGAGAAGAGACAATTTATGGCTATCTGAGGTTGAAAATTAATTTTAAACTTTATTTTCAAATTTCAAAACTTATTTTTTTATAAACCTTTATGTCTTAATCATTTTTTAAAAACCTTTTTTGAAGTATACTACAGTAGAATTCACTCATTTTAAGTGTTCAGTTTGATTATTTTTGCTGACTGTAGTTGCGTTGTTGTTGTTTTTGCTCAGTCTTGCCTGACTCTTTTGCAACCCTGTGGACTGTAGCCTGCCAGGTTCCTCTGCCCATGAGATTTTTCCAGGCAAGAATACTGAAGTGGGTTGCCATTTCCTTCTCCAGAGGATTTTCCTGACCCAAGGATTGAACCTGCCCACGACTCCTGTGTTGGCAGGCGGATTCTTTACTGCTGAGCCACCTGGGAAGCCCATATAGTTGTGTAACTGCCACAATAATCAAGATACGTCATTCTAAGGGTTTCCTGTGCCCTTTACAGTCAGTCCCTCTCCTTGACCTGGCCCCAGGCAACTGCAGATCTGCTTTCTGTCAGTATGGTTTTGCTCTTCTGGGATTTCATATCATTGGAACCGGATGATCTGTAGCCTTTTGTGTTTTACTTCTTTCACGTAGCATAATTTTTTTGAGATTCATCTGTTATGTTTATCAATAGTTTGTTTCTTTTGTATTCAGTTTATGAATATAGCACAGTTTGTTTTACCCGTTTATCCACCAATAACAAGTTGATGGTTTGGGTTCCGTTTTTAAGCTAGGATGGATAATGGTGCTGTGAACATTTTTATATATATGTCTTTGTATGGTCACAGTTTGGAAGTGAGTAAGCCTTTACATTTATTAATAGTTGCACAAGTTATTACTTCTTTTTATTAAAACATCTCTTTTTTAACAAATCATTCTCACAGTTTCCCAGGGTCCTTTGATTAATATTGGTTTATTTAACTTGGGTTGGTCAGACTTTAATCCTAGTCAGCCTCATTTACGTCTGTTAAATTTCTTATAGCACTTTAGATTGGCATTTATAAACTTAAAATTTTATTTTAAGTGATTCAGTTTGCTTGACATGACAAGTGAAACATTCCCAAGTGTTTACGTATATAACTTGAATAAACCTGGTAACTTATGATTTTCTGTATTTGTTTTAATTTGTCTTTTAAACAATATTATTTACAACTTTCATAAAATCTTAACATTTTCAATGAAAACTCAAGATCACTTACTCTGTAACACATTTTAAATTGGAATCAGAAAACTAATCTATCATGTTCTTTAACATGGTGATTACTTTAAATATTATAGACACTGAGTGTTAAGTAAGAATAGGTTATTCCCAAATATAATTGAAAATTAACAATAATAATGTTTGATTTATTTCATTTCTATATTAGATTCTCAATCTTTATAGGGGTTGAAAGACATTTACTAAGGAAATTATTTTACTGTACTGGGCAAGTTGCAGAGTTTTCACCTCAACTGGTTGAGGTCACTGTAAGCCCAAGATCTTTTTTGACAGGTGCTGGAGACCTGGGATATTAGGCATCCAGATTGAGTCTCCTGTCTTTGATAGACTTAAGAGGAGACTCTGTATCCTTCTCCAGAGGCCGTAATCTCAGAATCCTGGTTGGAGTCATTCATTAACTCAGTGTTCTTTCTGCTGAAGCTTTCAACCATGTTCAGATAGCCTCTGGTTTCCTTTGTTTGTTTGGTTACTTTTAACCTGTCGACTGTGTTATTTTGTTTTGAATTCTTTAACTCATTTATTTTTTTAAAAACTTTTTAGAATTGAAGTATAATTAATTTTCAATGTCATGTTAGTGTCAGGTGTACTACAAAGTGATTCAGTTATTCATATATATATATATATGTGTGTGTTTCCTTTTTCAGATTCTTTTCCATTTTAAGTTATTACAAGGTATTGAATATAGTGATTTTGACTTCTTTTTTATACTATTCCTATCTTTGGCTACAACTCTTACAGCTGTTGTAAAATAACACTATTTAAGACCAGAGATAGGGCTCTTCCTCTGTCTCATAGCTTTATTTCTGCTTCGGTGGTCACAACACCAAATTCTTGTTTAATGAGTTTCCAGTTATTTTGTTCTTTCTTCTTTTTTTCTTAATGCATTTTTACTCTTGTGTTTATAGTTCTATATTTAGCTTTTTTAACTTACGTATTTTATCATAGTCTGTTTTCCATATTGAATAATTCCACCACCAATTCCTTTCTATGTCAGAATTTAAAATGTTATTGTTTATTATAGAGATACAGGTTTTTCCTTATTACAGGAAAAACAGAATATAGATAAGCAAAAGGAGAATATGAAAAACCATCTATATCCAGAGACAATCACATCTTAGTGCATGTTCAAAACAGAGCTCTTCTGAACATTCATTGTATTTATACATAGGGAAAAGAAAAGGATACTCTCCCCCGCCCCCCCTTCTCTGTACCTGCCTTTATCTTTTTGTAGAAAAGTATGATGATATCTCTGAGGGTTGTACTTGTGTGTCATAGTCTTCATGGTTACACAGTAGTCTGATCACAGCACAGTTTAACTTCTTTTGTTAACACAGGAGTCTGTTTGTAGTTTTATGTCTCCTAGAGAAACACTTTAGTATTTGGATGCACATTGTCTTTTATCACTTTTTATCCTGATTTAGCTTCAGGTTTATAGATAAGTTACTACTACAAAGAACTCCTGACCAGATTCACCAGTTTTTAACCTTTTGTGACATTCTCCAGCTCTGTATGCATATCGCTTTTATTTCTAAGTCTAAATTAGTAGACTAAATTGCATACCTCATGCTCTTTTGTTTCTTAATGTTTCAGTATGCAATTCTGAAGAGCAAGGAATTCTTACAGTGCACTTACCAAATTTAGGAAATTTAGCATTGTGTGTGTGTGTAATATTTTAAACTTTGACCTGTTGTCAACTTTCTGATTTTGTCAGTTGTCTTAATATTGTTCCTTATAGCAATTTTTCTTCTACAAGTTCTGACCTAGGGTCACACATTGCATGCAGTTGTCACTCTCTTTGGTTAATATCTTTTAGTAGAGAGTCTCAGCCTTTTATACCATTGCCATTTTTTTTTTTTTTTAAACTGGCCGTTTATTTTATGGAATGTTTCTCAGTTTGAGTTTGTCCATTTCCTCATGAGTAGATTCAAGATAGGCTTCTTTGGTTAGTATACCAGGTTGGTAAGTATGTCCATCTCAGGGTATCACCTTTTGGTAAAAGTAATTTTGATCACTTTTTATGGAGTTGTCCAGTTTTCCTATATATTTAGAATATTTCCTTTTATAATTAATAGTCACTTTGTGAGGAGATACTTTAAAATGGTATAAACATTCTCTTGTCTTTAGCACTCTCTCTAGATTTAATAATCACTGACAATTTTTGCCTGAACCAATTTTTCCTACAATGTTGCAAAATGGGAATCTTAAGTCCTAGACGTGCTTATTGTTATAGAGCTCTGGACAGATAAGAGAGCATAACAGCTGTAACAGGGTAGCAACTTGTTTTGCACCACAATGACTTGTCCTGAACCACAATGACTTGTCTTGAATATCATTCTTCCAGCTAGGGAGGGAAATAACATTAGCATGTTTAATCTGGATAGCGAGTTTTTGTTGATAACTCCAAATTCAGTCCAATTCAAGCTGTCGTCTTTGCCTTCACCAATTCCATATTTTCATCTCCATGTCTTGTATAGGTAGATGCTAAGTCCGTAAAAGATGAGTAATATGTTCTCATTTTCACTTCTGCAACACACATAAAGCAATTTCAGAATTTTATACCATATCACTGTGAAAAGCAAATATGTAATAAGAGTTCAAGATTGGTTTGCAGTACCTTTTTCCTTTGGTCTAATAGCATACAAAGTTTCTTGGATTTTGTTCCCCCGCCCTGCCCCCATGTGGCTATGTTATTTGGAAGACAGTTCAGTTCATTTATGTTCACATTAAATTTGTTTCCCTCCATTCTCATTTATTTTATTTATGTATTCTCTTGTTAGGTTCAGTTTTCAGAGGATAGCTTCATTTTTGAATTCTAACAAATGTAATCAGTCACTTCAGGCACTACCGTAGCAATAAACGAGAGAAAGGTTGGACTTTGATGCTAGATAGACCAGTTAGCTAGATAGTTGGTAACTTACTTAACTATGTGGAGCTTAATTACCTTGATGTATAAAATGTTTAAAATATTTTCCTCAGAGGTGTTGTAAAGATTCAGTGATAGTTTAATGGAGTGAATACATACGTAAAACCTGAGGGGCTGTGTATTTATGGTTCATTGTTTATCACTAAGTCCTGTACGACTCTCTGTGACCCTATGGACTGCAGCTCGCCAGGCTTTCCTGTACCTTCACTGTCTCCTGGAATTTGCTCAAATTTATGCCCAAATTTGGTAGTTCAGCCATCTCAGCCTCTGTTGCCCCTTTCTCCTCCTGCCTTCAGTCTTTCCCAGCATCAGGGTCTTTTCCAATGAATCGGCTCTTCACATCAGGTGGCCAAAGTATTGGAGCTTCAGCTTCAACATTAGTACTTCCAATGAATATTCAGGGTTGATTTCCTTTAGGATGGACTGGTTTGATCTCCTTGTAGTCCAAGGGACTTTATAGAGTCTTCTCTGGCACCACAATTCAAAAGCATCAATTCTTCTGTACTCAGCCTTCTTTGTGTGTTTTTTTTTTCTCTCCTCCCCTCCCCCGCCTTCTTTATGGTTTAACTCTCACATCCCTACATGACTCACTTTACAATTAAAAAAAACCCCAGCACAATGACTGGAATGTGTTTGGTGCAGAGCTAATATTATTCTCTTCCTTAGCAAAAGAATAATACTCAGAACAAGCCATAGTGATGTACTTTGACCTGGTTTAGCTGTTGCTGTTCTTGATTCATGTTGTTGTACAGCAGAAGCTAACACAACATGAAGCAATTATATTCCAATTAAAAAAAAAACTTCCATTGAGGTGTTTTTAGTATCTGGCTGTCTTTTGTAGTTATTCATCAATTACTTTGTCAGGAATGGCAATGCTGTCCACAGAGAAATTTATAGCCGCTTTGGTCTCGAGTGTTATTGTAGAATCTTTCTTTGAGTCTTCAGTAACTTCTGCATTAACATGCAATGGTATAGATTTTTACAGATGTTATATATAAGCTGGTAGGAATCTGAGGTTCCAGTGTCCCCATTTATTTTTGGATTTTTTTTTTCTCATGATGTAAAAGTTACTAAATTATTTAGGAGTAATCTCTGTAACAGGCTTCCCAGGTGGGGCACAGTGGTAAAGAATCTGCCTGTAATGCAGGAGATGTGGATTTGATCCCTGGGTTGGGAAGATCCCCTAGAGGAGGAAATGGCAGCCTGCTCCAGTATTCTTGCCTGGACAGTTCCATTGTCAGAGGAGCCTAGTGGGTCCAGTCCATAGGGTTGCAGAGAGCCGGACATGATTGAGCGACTGCACACACACGCACACAAGCTCCACAGCATAGATGGAGCAGGGATCACTGAATGCTGTTGAATTTTGAGAAACTCTGTGTAGAAAAAAATGTTTTAAGTTTTAATTTGTAGTTGTATATTCTATGAAATTTGTAATGTCCTCCTGAAATTCTCTGAAAATTGTTTCTTAGCCATATTCTTATTTTTCATACCGTGAGAACATTTCAGATTTCATATGGACCAGAGTCCTCAGTTCAAGTTGACTTAATTCCTCTTGAATTCAAATTTTGAATATGTGATTGTGAGCAGGGAACAAAACCAGCAACCTATGAGATGTACCCTTGCTTTTTGTCAAGTGTTAAAAATTAAGTGGTGAGCTGGTGTGCTGCTAAATATAATTTAAGACTTTTAGGCAAAACCTGTCTTACACAGTAGAGGGAAATTTTGATTATGTTGTGTACCTTAAAGGATGTTAAATGATACTGCTACCTCTATCTTGAGTGAATAACGACTACTTGTGACAAACTCAGAAAATAGATTTTAGCTGGATAAATTATGCTTGGATATTGAAGAGACTTGCTTATCTAAGGGATCATACTCACTAATGATACTGCTACCTCTATCTTGAGTGAATAACGACTGCTTGTGACAAACTCAGAAAATAGATTTTAGCTGGATAAATTATGCTTGGATATTGAAGAGACTTGCTTATCTAAGGGATCATACTCACTCTGTTTTTCTATGTGTTTTCAGTTTCAAGTACTGGTGTCTTTCATGTACCCATTAACTAAACATGTGAGCCTGATTTGGTAGTCAGGAGCAGTGGATTTTGTCAGCTGGATTTTACTGAGGTTTTTGTTTGCTTAGGTCAGCAGTCCCCAGCCTTTTTGGCACCAGGGAAGATTTTTCCATGGATTGGGGGTAGGGAGGATGGTTTCAGGATAATTCAAGTACCTTACATTTACTGTGCACTTCATTTCTAATCTAATGCTGCCGCTGATCTGACAGGAGGTTCTGGTTCATGGCTTGGAGGTTGGGGACCCCTGCCTTACACAGTTTCACTGTCATTGTTTCTTAGATCTGAGTAGATCTGATTTTTAATCATTTCTGGCAGCAGTTTGTTGAAAACTGTAAATTGATAACAAGGCAAATAATATATAACAAATTCATTGCTGTTCTAAAGCAGTGAAAACAGTTTCTCCATTTTTTTTTTCTTTATTGATGTGTAGTTGACTCACAATATTATATTAGTTTTAGGTGTACAACATAGTAACTTGATATTTTTATACACATCATGCAGAGTTACTAAACTATTACTGACAATATTCCCTGTACTGAGCACTACATTCCTGTGACTTAACTTATTTTATCACAGATAGCTTGTACCTCTTAACTAGAATTAGCTGAGTTGAGATTATTGCTTAAATATTCTGTTACAAAGCTATACATTTTATTAGATAAGTTACATTCTCATTAGTAAGTGTGCTGTTAACTACATGCTTAATTTGTTGGCTGCTTGTGATGTTAATGCTGTTAGGCACCAAGACTCACTTGCTGATTTCTCTGGTTTTCTCCCATTAGGGCAGGAGGACTATGACAGGTTGCGACCGCTGAGCTATCCACAGACAGACGTGTTTCTGGTCTGCTTCTCAGTGGTCTCTCCATCCTCATTCGAAAATGTGAAAGAGAAGGTGAGTTAGTCAGATACTTTCTCCCTGAAAAAAAGGGTATCATAGAACTTCTGTTGACTTGTAAATAGCTTTGGAGGCTTGTGGATTAATGCAGGTGTATTTTTTCTTTTTTTAAAATATCTTTTTTCTAGTGGGTGCCTGAGATAACTCACCACTGTCCAAAGACTCCTTTCTTGCTTGTTGGGACCCAAATTGATCTCAGAGATGACCCCTCTACTATTGAGAAACTTGCTAAGAATAAGCAGAAGCCTATCACTCCAGAGACTGCTGAAAAGCTGGCCCGCGACCTGAAGGCTGTCAAGTATGTGGAGTGCTCTGCGCTCACACAGGTGAGGACTGTGCGGAGCCCCCTGTCTATTAACAGTGGAGCGGTTTGAGTAGCATTTAGGACACGGGTTATTTCTGACAGTGGTCTGCAGTGCTCAAGAAAGCTGCCCAGGAAGACTGTTAGAAGTCTTGTTAGAGGTCTCCATTTTTATGAAGAAAATTATTCGTCTCTAAATAAAGTGCTTGTGTTGGTGAGCTCCCTGTTTTATGTATCATTTGTAGTGGTCAGGGATTGTGGTTTTTTGTTTTTTTTTAATTAATGGTAAGGTCCATATTAGCACAAATTTATAAGAGTATGTGAATGATTCCCCTCTTCCCCCTGCCCCCAACCTAAAATTTCATCTAAGTAAATCTCATCTTTTATCAGTACTGATAGTTGATGCTATAGTCTCCTGGGGTAATTCATCTGAAATCGGGAATTGGTCATAATCATTGAGACTTTCAGAGAAAGCTACCTTGGCCATTTCTCAAGTTTGCCTTTATATAATGTCTCTATTCCTAGATTTTGGGAGGCATTCCTTCCTTACACTGTTCACTTTTCTTTCTGAATGATTTAATTGGAACTCTGTTCGTAGTTTGATGGGAAACTTCAGATTCTGAGGACAACGAGCAGTGCTGAGAGTATTTTGGGTGAGAGTTACAACTGACTTGTGTGGTTTCACCTTCTCTACCTTCATGGTATCGCCAGCCTATTCTCCCATTTGAGAATTGTTCTGTTGGGGGGTGGAAGGAAGGATTATGGAAATAATTAGCCCAGAACTTTTTTATTCTGTTTTTTGACATTTGAACAGTGAGCAGACATGCCTAATTAAAATAAGGCAGGACTGAAGGGTAGAGATTTCTTACAGTTATGTGAAGTTCACTTATATTTCTCACACTGCTTTTTCAGATAGGTTTTTTTTTTAATTAAGTTAAAAAGACAGATTCTTGATTATATATATACTAAAGTAAATGGCATATAGTTACGTATTCTACATGTACTAGGTATTTAGTAAGTAGGGTGTAGACATAATTTAGAAATCTCCATTTTAGCCCTGGGCTGGATATGTAAAGACAAAATTTGTGTTTGAAGCTGGATATCTCACAGGATAGCTTCAAGGCCTAATTTTATTCTTCCAAGCCTAGTTTTTCCTGGCAGTTCAGTTCTGTTGTATTGACATTGCA
Source organism: Oryx dammah (assembly GCF_014754425.2). Lineage (NCBI taxonomy): Eukaryota > Metazoa > Chordata > Mammalia > Artiodactyla > Bovidae > Oryx > Oryx dammah. The sequence continues at coordinate 5,299,452 of NW_024070211.1, forward strand.
GATGTTTACAAGTTGAGATGATTTTATATTTTCTTACATGTACAGCTGAGATTTTTAAAAATGCATAATTGTACAGTTGGCTGAGACTTTAAAAAATGCCTAACGCCTGTGTTTTGCTAGAAAACTGTTGTGTGTGTACTGAAGAAGGATGTGTGTGGAACACTTGAGTCAGCTAACTGTTGCATGTCCCCATTCTCTGAATATGGGTTGCTTTTGGGGGAAGTGGAGGCAGGTAAGCCATGTGGACCCAATTTTAGGTCCCTAGAGAAGCTTATTTTAGAGAATTGGATGCTTCCATATAAGGTGTTCTACATTATGAGCAGATTTATTTAGGAAGTCCCTTTTCTGAGAACAGAAATTTGAAAAAGTCTTAGCAAATATATTTTTCTTATCAGATTTTGAAGTTTGGAGAAATCAAAAGAGAAGACAGAAAATGGGGTCCGTGGTGCAGTTTGGAAGCTGGAAGTTTTTAGGACTCCAGAATTTGTTGGTTCCTCTAAAACTGAACTCTTTATATAATCAGATAGTGTGATTAAAGCAAAGATTAGGTTTGTCTTGTAGGGGATTAGTTGATCTTTGTCAATAAGCAGGAACATACTTGCTTCTTATTAAGGATGCCCTAGTTACTAATTGTTGTCCTCTTCTTTTTTTCCCCTCATAAAATTTATTTCTCCTTGATAGCTTCCCTCCTTTCTTTTATGTTTGACAGCCAGAATTTGCTCCTAGATATGTAGAAAGAATTTCAGAGGAACCTTTGACTTGTTTAGCATTTCTAGTTTGTGAAAGACACAGAAGGAAGAAAACTTAACCTTTGTTTCTTTTCAAGTGCTTATTGTTATTTCTCATTTATTTTGTACCTAATGGAATATGTGGTGCCAGTCTTCTAACATACTTTGTGGGGGCGGTGAGCAAAATGGGGCCAGCGGGGCCGACTGGGGCTCGCACATTTGCTATTGGAGCTGTGCTCTGGGGCTTTGAGGGGCATGTTTACTTGGGATCCAGCTGACGTAAAGGACATGTGAAACTTCTTTGGGTGGTAAATCTGTGGCTTCAGATTTAGGTTGAGTTTAGGTTGAGTCTATAGACCTGGTACCAGTACTGCTGAGTCATACTGTCACGCTGGAGTTCTGGCTGAGGTGTAAGTGTATTTCTGCATCTTACTCCTTATAGAGCTGAGAATATTCTTTGTTTTCACTCCATGCTTTATGCTCTGATACCCCACGCGGACATTAAAAGCATTGATCTGCTTGCTAAAACTCATTCTAGGACCCCATTCTTTGTTTTCCTATTGGGTGGTGGTTACTTGCTCTAACACATTACTGAATAACTGAAGTGTATGCTGTTTCTAGAGTCTTTTCTTTAAACTTCTCCCAGTTGATACTGCTGAACAATTAACACTTTTTCTAAATGCCTGAACCTGTTGTTCTGCAAAACTTGTTTAATCTGAAATCCTGATGAATCCCATCTAGATATGTCATTGAATCTAGAAACATGTAGCATGCTTGTTAGTCTGCTGTTTGTGTCCTTCAGTTATTCAGGGGATGAATTCACAGAAGCCTGAAATTGTAATAGGTTTAGTTCCAAAATGCGTGTGCCATTCTTGTCATTAGAAGTACTTGGGTATTTTACAAGTACTAACCCTAATTATTTAATGCATGTGTCTCATGTTTACATATCCATTTTATTCCTCTGGCACTGTTTTCATTAATATGTTGTGATGTTAGATTTCAGGGTGTGATTGTTCTAGAAATCAACATATGGCATTGTCACAAAAATTGTTTTCTTGCTCAGTTAACCTTTTTTGAGGTAAGACATTTGTTCAGTTATTTACTCTCTTGATAATGGACTTAAGATCTAGCTTTCTGGCAGTTAACTTTTCTAAAGGTGCATTGCTTCTGTGAATTCAACCCATTTAATCCAGACTGCTGTTGTATCTGCTAGTCTTTCTAATCCTCTAACCTGGCTGCTATTCTCTCTCCTCCCCTCTGTCTTATAGAGAGGTCTGAAGAATGTGTTTGATGAGGCTATCCTAGCTGCCCTCGAGCCTCCGGAAACTCAACCCAAAAGGAAGTGCTGTATATTCTAAACTGTTTTCTCCTTCCCCTCTTTGCTGCTGCTTCCTGTCCCACTATTGTAGAAAGATCGTTTAAAAACAAAGGAATAAAACCATCCTGTTTGAAAGCCTCTGCGTCTTTTTACTCACTACCTTAGAGCAACCTCTGTATTAGTTTTTGATCAAGAATGCAATATCTTATAGAATATTTTTTGTGATCAGTAGTCAAGTTGGACTTGTTTAACTTTCTGCTGCTTGAGTTGCCTGATGCTGAGAGCTTTTTGGTTTGGATTACTATTGCAAAAGGGAACTTGGTCTGGCATTGATTTTCCTTGGAGAAAATTAAGAGTTTTTAACACTTATAGATCTTAGTTCTTGATGGAGAAAATAACACAAACATCATTTTACTCTTGTGATCCATTGTTAATTGTAATTGCATGACAAAATTTATGGGAAAGGGTGACCTGCTAGTAGAGTGTACTGGGGAAGGGAGGATTATTTTCTGGTTTTCCTTTGTGCAGTGAAACTTTGTGTTGCTATTGCTTTGGCTGTCTGTGCTGTAGTGGAGTGTTTGTCAGTCTGGGTGGGAAAGATACTGATGTACCTGCTACTGCTTTATGAGATCATTTGTTACACTCTTTGAAGAATAGCATCCATTTTAACAGTTGACTGAAGGTTTGTTAATGTTGAGATGTAAAGCTGCCACCTTTATATTTTCCTGCTTCTGATTTTATTGTTGTGAGGGGAAACGTACAATTGTGGTTACCTTCAAATTTTGAAATTAAAAATATACAATTGTTTGTATAAATGCCTGATGAAGCTTTTTATTCCTGTTGCACTGACTGGCTCTAGTTTCACATATGTATAAGGTACCCACATTTCTGCTTCCTTGAATCCCCCTGGCTCTTAATTGGTGGGAAAAGGGGAGTTCAGAGTGAATACCTTTGATGCAGCCACTATAATTGCTCTCTCCATCTTTGCCTGCGCCTTCCATGTGATAAGGACGCCACTGCCCAGTGCCCGACCTCTCACTCCTGTTCCATATTCAGCTGTTTCATTTGAATGCATAGCTGCTTAGTTGTTTTTATGGAAAATGTTTCAGCAGCACATTGTACAAAACTCATTGAATGAGCAAATGACACGTGTGCTTGTTTGCTTCTTGTGACATACATTGGTCTGCAAAAAGCTTTCTCAAAGAACCACTGTCTCACTCATGAATATCTGCTCCTCTGCTCCTGAATTGCTGGATCCTTCCAGTGCCCTGCCTGGACAGAACTTGGTGAAGTGAGATAATTGTGTTGAGATTCAGGATTTTCCAATGACTCATTCTTTGCCAGCTCTTGAGGGTTTGAATGTTTTAAATTTGATCTTCAATTTTATTATACTGAATATCAGACTGCAAATTTTTTTCTTTCTACCCCTTTTCAGAAAGGCCTAAAGAATGTATTTGATGAAGCAATATTGGCTGCCCTGGAGCCTCCAGAACCGAAGAAGAGCCGCAGGTGTGTGCTGCTATGAACGTCTCTCCAGAGCCCTTTCTGCACAGCTGGTGTCGGCATCATACTAAAAGCAATGTTTAAATCAAACTAAAGATTAAAAATTAAAATTCGTTTTTGCAATAATGACAAATGCCCTGCACCTACCCACATGCACTTGTGTGAGGCAAGGCCCATAGGTATGGCTCCCTTCCCCTCTCAATACTAGTTAATTTTGAGTAATTGTGTATTGTCAGAAAAGTGATCAGTACTAGTTTTTGTTTTGTCGTTTCAAAAAAATTATTATTATTATTTTTGTTTGTTTAAAAGCAAGGCATGCTTGTGATGACTCTGTAACAGACTAATTTGGGCTGTTGAAGCTGTTCCCGGGTTCCACTCTGTCGAGTAATCTGGGATATCTAGTGTTTTTTTTTTCTTTCTTTCTTTTTTTCTCGTTTGGGCAGGGGAGTGTGTGTGGGATTTGTTTATATTTAGTCTTTTTTTTTTTTTTTTAAATCCATTAACCATTGGACAGCCCTTCGGGGAGGAGGACGGATTGATTCCATGCTCCACTTCCTAGATCTAGTTTAGAGAACACGTTCCCCACCTGGTGCTCTTAGGAAGGAGTATCGTAAACGCCTCATTTAATAATATACTCCTTTTTGAAAGTTGCCTTTTCTCTCCACCCTTGAGTAGGTCCAGTATTTGATGAAACTCATGAAAGTGGGTGGAACCTGTCTTGCCCCTCCTCTTTTCTAGGATGCACTATATATGTGACTGTGACTCTCAAGGAAATTTGTTTGCCATTTGCTGATTTTTTCTTTTGAAGTTAATTTCTAACTTCTTTCACTGATAAATGAAGAAAAGTATTGCACCTTTTGAAATACACCAAATGGATCGAGTACATAATTAAAAAACTTTTTTTTCCCCCCCTGTCAGTCATTGTCTTAATATGCTTAGGATAGACATGCAGCTTAATAGTGTATGATCTGGTGTTCCTAGAACACAGCTGAAGACCTGGTATATAGAGGAAATCCAAGGGGTGGTGCTGGAAGACAGATGCATGGGATGATTCACATCCTCTTCCAAGTCGCGAGGATGGAGACCTGCTTCATTAAGAAGCTGGGGGTGGGGTGTGGGGGGAGAACCTTTAACAACATGGGGACCAGTCAGGGGAATCCCCTTATTTCTGTTTTGCATACAAGGAACCCTAGAGCAGCCCGGTGAGGCTCTCTAGTTCAGTAAAAATCCTAGGGAGAGTCTTATGAAGACTCTTCATAAGTGTTAATAAGGATTTTATCAGCTTATTTTGGTTGCAGTTTTCAGGTTTTAAAAATGTTAGGTTATCTTCCCCACCTTCCCGAAATCCTAATTCTTGTAGATTTCGTTAGTGTTGAACCAATGCTTTCTCATGTCTCAATTCTTTGTATATGCATTCTTTTCAGATGTATTAAACAAACAAACAAAAAAACCCTTCACAAGTCAGCCTGGGGATTGTTATTTTCCCTCCGCCTCTTAATCTTTAGACATTTAAGAGTGGGAACATGACTCTCATTGACATCAATTTCTAACAGATTTCAGGATAAAAATTTAGAGCATAAAGATTTAATGTACTTTGTTTTCTGGAATTCAGGTTGAGATATTTTTTCCTGTCCTCATATTCAGATTTCTGCCTTCTCCCCTAAGTTTGACAGGTAGCCTACAAACTCCTTTTCTTTAATATCAAATGGGTTCCATAGAGAAGTGCTCTGACAGCTCACTGCTCATGTTGTTGAAATGACAGCGTACCTCCAATCCATGGATTAGTGGGAAAGCAGCCATTTTTCCTCCCAAGTTTTCTGTGTCAGTGGTTTTCAGACTTTGCTGCTTTGTAGAGTACAGCTTGAGCAGGGGATTATTTAGAAGCTTTCCAGGTACTTCCATTATGCAGCCAAGTTTGAGAACCACTGCTCCAAAGGTGTTAACCACAAACTGCTTCTATCAAATTACAGATTCTATGCCTTGTATCTGAATATAGGGCACATTTTCTGTAGGTGCCAAGAATGATTCATTTATTTTTAAGAGCATTATACTGATCTATATGAGAATCTTAGAAACTAAGGGCTGTTAATTCAGTTAATAAGGCTGATAGAGTGTGTAGCCTCATTTTCATAGTTTTCTATGTGGAGTCATGTTTGACTTGATTCTGTTCTGTGCTGGAACTTAGCTGGGCTGGTTGGGAAGAGGTTCAGTTCAGTTCAGTCGCACAGTCATGTCCGACTCTTTGCAACCCCATGAATCGCAGCACCCCAGGCCTCCCTGTCCATCACCAACTCCCAGAGTTCACTCAGACTCATGTCCATCGAGTCAGTGATGCCATCCAGCCATCTCATCCTTGGTCGTCCCCTTCTCCTCCTGCCCCCAATCCCTCCCAGCATCAGAGTCTTTTCCAATGAGTCAACTCTTCGCATGGAAAGAGATTAGGAAGAAGCAAATCTAGGCTTTACTGTTTTAAACAATGTGTCTTACTTCTTCCATGTTGGCTGTACCTGAGACACCTGGATCATGTTATGAGACTCTGGGGAGCAGGAACTCCGTATCCCTTGTTCTTGGAATAGTGGCACACGGGTCCGTCCTGATTCTCACTGGATCCCTGGTCTAGAGCAGTGTTTGACACAGGAGAGATAGCTCTGAAAATAGTCATTGGATGAGGACATGGTTTCAAGAATGAATAAATGAAATAGAGCAGGTTACATGGTGGTATTGTTGCATTTTTCACACATCAGAAGAACATTGCTTGAAGCTAACATTGTTTTTTAGTTAAGCATTTTCAATTTGATTTCCACGTATCAGAAGCAAGTAGATGAAACTGACATTGTTTTCTGTTTATTGTTTTCCTATTTGACTTAACAAACTTGTCTGTTATCTTTGGGTTAGTGATACAGCCCAGCGTGTGTGATAATAGAGATTGGAAAAGGGCTGTTTAAAAAAGTCCTTGGCAGACTTAGCTTATGGCAAAATTTACAACATTTAGCCTAATAAAACACCCAGTAAATACATCACTGTATTTCTAAAATACTCATGTTTTACTGAAGGTCTTAGAAATAGGTTCTGTAGTTTGTTAAAGTTGGCATCCTTTGAGCTGGATTTTCTCTTTGGCTGCACCACATGACTTGCAAGATCTTAGTTCCTGACGAGGGATCAAACCCAGGCCGCCAGCAGTGAAAGCACCTAGTTTTGACCACTGGACCCCCAGGGAGTTCCCTTTGAGTTGGTTTTTATGCCAATAGAAGGACTATATTAATATATTTTAAGGGAATAGAAGGTTGATCATGGAATCAAAGGAATGATTACAGTATTTCTTTTATTCTAAAATGTTCAGTTGCTCAGTTGCGTCCGACTCTTTGCGACCCCATGAATCGCAGCACGCCAGGCCTCCCTGTCCATCACCAACTCCCGGAGTTCACTCAGACTAACGTCCATCGAGTCCGTGATGCCATCCAGCCATCTCATCCTCTGCCGTCCCCTTCTCCTCCTGCCCCCAATCCCTCCCAGCATCAGAGTCTTTTCCAATGAGTCAGCTCTTCTCATGAGGTGGCCAGAGTACTGGAGTTTCAGCTTTAGCATCATTCCTTCCAAAGAAATCCCAGGGTTGATCTCCTTCAGAATGGACTGGTTGGATCTCCTTGAAGTCCAAGGGACTCGCGAGTCTTCTCCAATACCACAGTTGAAAAGCATCAATTCTTCGGCTTTCTAAAATGTTATATTTCCTTTTTCTGAGGCAGGGCTTATTTTCATAGTATTGAATATAATCAGAATAGCTCTTAAAAGTTTTGTGTTATACATTTAGTGTAGTGGTGCTTTTTTCTGAAAAGCTGTCGTTAGATCATTGGTGTCTTCTAATTATCTTCACAATATCTTCATAGAATGGATAACATACTACTTTTTCTTCATTGTTAGATTTGGACTGTTCTCTTAATTTTCTCCTCCCATTTTGATGTTGTTAGTGGTTATTGGAGGGTGCTGAATGCTAAGGAACTGGTGTACAGGGACCCTGCTTCTTGAGGTTTGAAACTTAGTCTTCTCTGGGTACAGCTAACATACATTGAAAATTTGGATGTTTTTTCACCAAGAAGTAGCAACTCTATTATTTTTCAGGAAAGACAGCTCTTCATGGTTAGGATATCTGAATAATATGTGAGGGGAGTGTCTTTGAATCACATTCCTGATTTAGCTCTCATTGTTTTCTGTAAGACTTACCCAGTTTGCCCTAACTTCAGAGCATGGTGATTTAACTTAAAAAGCTCAACAGAAGACCTCACCTTAATATTTTCTTCTTTCCAGGGCTGTTACAATACTTTGTTTATATATTACTTGTCTTTTTTTTCTGAAGAGCCCCTCCTCCTTTAAAAAAAAAAAACATTATTCCTACAATAATGGTGCATTACAAACCACGCTAACTCTCAGCTGGCCTTATGCAACAGCATTTATTTTTCTAGATTGTGGGTCAGTTGGATTTTGCCTCCAAGCTTCAGATTGGGCTCAGGTTGGCTTCATGTTTCTTGTTCTGGAGCCTTCCGGAGAGGACATCAGGTAGTGAGCCAGAGTGGGTGCAGGAACAAGCACATTGAAAATCCCTCACGTTCCATTGTCCAGAGGGTTCCACATAGCCAAGCCCAAAGCCTGCCACTCAGACGTTCATTTCCCTCAGATTTAGTAATTAAAAAGTACGGTTTTCTTTCTTTCCTTCTTAATAAGGCTCTTGAGGATATTAGCAGAGAATAAAACAGATGTGAGTTCTTGACTTCTGCTTGGAATTTTCTCTCCTTTACAGTTTTGATACCTGCCCTTTTTTCGAATAACCATGTGAGAGAGTAAAACTTTTCTCTGCACGTGCATGCCTACAATATACATTCATTCGTCAGAGCTCTTGTTCTGTACTAGGCTCTGGAGCCATTGGAGAATGACAGTCCTAACTCCGTGTGCAGGCAGCTTCACTCTCCTGGCCCCTTTGTGTATAAAATAAGTCTGTACTTAACTGTCATTGAGGTTTCAAGTGCAAGTCTACATAGGTGTGGGGTGGGACCTGGGAATCAATCTAGTTTTTAGATATTCCCAAGGTAGACCTTTGATTCGTTATGTTTGGGGACCAGTGTGTGCCTCAGTGGTTCTTAACTCTGTGTGAATGGCACCTTTGGAGCTTATTTTAAAAAAGGAAAATAATGCCTGCAGCAATTTTAGGCAATCCCTGGAAATAGGGTCTGGGCATCACAATTTTTTTCAAATTATTTTTTGTAGGAACATCATGGCTTTAAAGCTCATTTGCTGTTTTAATATGCCCCAGGTTTCGGAACTGTGGCACTAGATTGTCTCTTCAAGGTTCCATTTATATCTGACATGAGTTTTAGAGTAATTTTAGACTACAGTCTTTATAGCCTTTTTCTCCTTTGAGGAAGAGGTTCTCCATACTTGTGGTCCCAAACTGGCATTCAGTTCTTCGTAAGCCTTAGTCTGAAAGAAGGTTTACAAAGTTTGTAGTCATAGTCTTACTGGTGGACTGACACTGAGATAGTTTAGGCAGTCATCTCAGCGGTTAGGTTGCTTAGGCAGCAGTTTGAGAAGGGGGCAGGTATTTGAATTGTAGAGTTCGGCTGAGGTTTTCTAAGTTAAAGCTAGAATGTAGAGGAAGGCTGTATTTCCCTGATAACTTCAAGACAAGTGTACTGTACACATTTTGTTGAAGATGGAGATCTTTTTCACTCTTCCAGGAATATTCTAATTCACCTGCAGAGAGTACACAGGTCCAGATTCACAAATAGAAGGTAGTGCTAGAAATGAGTATGCTGCTAAGTCGCTTCAGTCATGTCCGACTCTGTGCGACCCCATAGACGGCAGCCCACCAGGCTCCCCCGTCCCTGGGATTCTCCAGGCAAGAACACTGGAGTGGGTTGCCGTTTCCTTCTCTAGTGCGTGAAAGTGAAAAGTGAAAGTGAAGTTGCTCAGTCGTGTCCGACTCTTCGAGACCCCATGGACTGCGGCCCACCAGGCTCCTCCGCCCATGGGATTTCCCAGGCAGGAGTACTGGAGTGGGGTGCCATTGCCTTCTCCGAGAAATGAGTATAAATTGAAGTTATTCCAACAGAGTACATTGGACTTCAGGGAGATGAAATCACTTGTTAACTCATGGTCCCTTGTTTCCTCTGCTGCAACCCCCACCCTCCCCACCCCCACCCCCATCCTGGTTATTTGTCAGACTTCGGGCAGTGTCACCTGGCTTTTATTTCCTCTTTTGTCAGTGAGTATAGTTGCAAGTGGGTTGATTTTTTTTTTTTTTTTGAGTTGTTAAATAGGTAGTGGTTTCCTTTGTATTAGCCGTATTCTGATACATTAATATTTGGTTGTATAGGGTTTTAGTTTCTTGGTTTGTGGTTTAGGTGTAAGTTGATGCAAAGCCCATGTGACCTGTCCTCTCAGAGGCAGCAACTGGAGCAGAGTACCTGGGTAGGTTTACAGATGTTCATTGCTTCTGAGCGATAAAGTCTAAACTGGAAATTCTTTCTTAACTCCCTGATGATGGGCCATTGGCTGTTTGGGGTATAGCCTCATGTAAGTGGGGAAACTTGTGCCAGTATCCAGCGGTCTCTTGTTTTTAAAACAATTTGTTGAGCTATTTTTAACTCTGGACCCTCTGTTCTGCAGCCCATGGATTTCTGGGATTGCTGAGATTAACTCCGCCTAGTGGTGAATTTAAGTTACAACTGACAGTGACTCTAGGTGGACTCTGCCTAACAACATCCTGTATGTGGGTGTTTGTTTTTTTTCCTGGCTGCTGGGTGTGTGGGATCTTCGTTTCCCAACGAGGGATCATACCCATATCCCCTGCAGTGGAAGTGTGGGGCCCTCACCACTGGTTTTGTTGTTGTTTAGTCGCTAAGTCATGTCCAATTCTTCATGGCCCGTAACCCTCCCAGGCTCCTCTGGACCGCCAGGGACCTCCAATGTAGGCTCTTGGTGGCAGAAGGTAGGGAGAAGGTGGTGAGGTAGAAAGGAATAGTGACTGAGCCAGTTCCCTGGTGGACTAGGGAAATTTCTGAATTATCTAGGAGAAGTTAGGAGTCAGAATTTGTAGCCAGTCAGAATGAAAAAATCTGAGGTGGTGTGTGCTGGTGGGAAATGATTGCCCCGAATTATAAGACTGTACTAGCTGTGTGATTTTGTCAGTGAATGTCCGTTGGCTCTATTTGCTTCATCTGTAAATAGGAATAATGATAAATTCTACATCTTAGGTGGTGAGTGTGAGAAATTATGTCATATATGTGACTGTTCTGTAAACACATAAGTGCAATGCAAGTATTACCAGCTACCAGATTTGCTTTGCACTGGGGAGAGTTCAGGTTTATGAGAGGGGGTATTTACTAACACCATGGTGACATGGCTACTGGGTGTACGTTGGGGAGTTTGTGTTTGCGTAGTTATAGGAGTACAGCTTCACTGTTTATAGAGCTCAGGTGGTAGAGCTCCAGGTAGTTTAGAGCTTTCTTTAAGAAGAATCGAAGTGCTTGCATCGGCAGCACATAGACTAAAATTGGAACGGTACAGAGAAGATTAGCATGGCCCCTGCGCAAGGATGACATGCAGATTCACGGAGCGTTCCATATTTTTTGATTTGGGAGAATGGCATTGAAACATGTATAATATATATGAAACGAATCGCCAAAAAAAAAAAAAAGAATCTAAGACCCAAGCTTCTCAGTTTCATAGAAATAACTTCATGTTCATAGGGTGTGTATCCCAAGAGCTGGAAGTGCTTCGTCTCTGAAGCTGCTTTCCTTCTCGGACACTCGGGAGGCAGGACCACACAGAAAAACCCCTCTGAAGATGAGGTCAGCCATGCAGTTTCCTCCGTGCCCCAGAATTACCAGGACTGTTGTCCCAGGTTGGCCAGATCTCTGAAGCTAAGCGTGAAGATCTTGCTGCTCCAAGCCGTTTTGTGAATATCAAGGGATAAGAACTATTCAGAAGCATTATTAAGAACTCAAGTCTCCCCCATGCTTTTGTTTTGTGTAATGTCAGTTTTACATGTTCATTTAGTACTAAGAGGCCCTCTGAGATAGCGGGACGGATGAGGATGGTGCTAATAACGAAAGTCAGGGAGGGGAACTGAACACACCAAGAAGAAGAGAAATCACATTGAGCTGTGTGGATGTGGTGTTGGGGAGAAGAAAGGTAGGAGGTAAAAGTAAATCAGGAAAGGCTTCTTGAAAAAGATTTGGGTCTGATTTGGACATACAGAGATACACAAGGCTGGAACGGTCAGGTGGATGAGTGTGAATTTCTGGGAGGAAGGAAAGGAGACACAGAAGAGAGGCACCTGGCATGTTGGGGTAGACAGGAGCCCAGGTTAGGGATGGGTGTAGTATGAAGAGAGGTAGCTCTTAGGGGCCCCACAAACATCTGAGTGTTAAGGAGGGAGCACTGTTCACTCCAGGAGGGCTCTAATTATTGAGGTTCATAAAAGAAATGAAACATACTCTTTGGTAAAAGAATAGTGATGTTTACTGACTACAGACTGTGTGCTTGCACTCTGTTGAACCCACAGTATTATCATATTTGATGCTCAGAACAGCCCTGTGAGATTTATGTTGCAAGTAACTGCTTTATGGAGCTTCCCAGATGGCTCAGTGGTAAAGAATCTGCCTGCCAAGCAGGAGACACAGGGCATGTAGGTTCAATCCCTGGGTCAGGAAGAGCCCCTGGAGTAAGAAATGGCAACCCACTCTAGTATTCTTGCCTGGAGGACTTAACGGACAGAAGAACCTGATGGACTGCAGTCTGTGGCTGAGCATACATGCAACTTTGTTTTACAGATAAGGACTCTGAGACTTCATAATTGCTTAACATCTCCAACCAGAATTTGAACTCAGGTCTACCTGATTCTGGAACCTGTGTGCTTAACCATACATATATTGTGAAAATCAAATGTATGTGACCAATTACAAAGCTGAACTGTAGTTCAGGCATCGTGTAATGCAGAGGGCAAGCATGGCAGCATAAAAGGCTTTATCTGTAATGGCAGGTTATTGGGTAGGACCTTCTGGGGAAGGTGACTGTAGGAACAGTTCTGGCCTGAGAGAATGATTCCCTTTTCCTTTGCATAGATTTAGAGGATCTTGAGGTGCCTTTGATTTTGGATAGTCTGCCTGTAGTCCCTGCTCAACTGTAGAGATTTTGTTTTTTTCATCATAGCAGCCTTCTGGGTTGGCAGAGCAGGGTAGGTTGATGAGAAAGCTGGACCTTAAAGAGTAACCAAGGCCAGGGAGATGATGGGAGTACCATGAAACTGGTGCCGTGCTGTGCTAAGTCACTTCAGTTGTGTTCGACTTTGCAACCATATAGACTATAACCCACCAGGCTCCTGTCCACGGGATTCTCCAGGCAAGAATACTGGAGTGGGTTGCCAAGCCCTTCTTCAGGGGATCTTCCTGACCCAGGAATCAAACCCATATCTCTTCCATCTCTTGCATTGACAGGCAGGTTCTTACCATTAGTGCCACCTGGGAAGCCCATGCTCTTCAACCTACAGAATGACCTTTAGAATCACACCATTGCTTTCCATATATCTAGCATGAGCCTGATCAGGAGGAAGGAACTCTGTTACTAGATAACAAAATTCTCATTAGCTTGACCCAAATAAAGGAAAAGCGGTTGGAATTCTGGGGCTGCCTCTCTCCAGGGGTCAGGGTTCCTCATCTGTCTTGAGTTTACGTAGTGAGCTCACAGACTTGGGTTTATGTTTATATTAGCGCTTTCACTTGGTCTTTAACGGGACCCCCTGAGGGAGGGAAGATGGATGACATCACTTGCCAGATGGCAGGACTGAAGTTACACAGCCTCGGCTCTGTCACTGACTTGACCTTTGGCCTTAGACAGGTAACGTAAGCCTTCTGAGTTTTGCATGCTCCTCTGTGAAATAAAAGTATTCTGTTACCTGAAAGATGTGAGGGTTAAATAAAATGCTATATGTGAAGCACTTAGCATGGTCCTGGGCAAGTAGTAGATACTCAGGAGTAAATGGGATGAATTGAAGCTCTCATCACCATTGGCTCACTTTGAACCAGGGCCAGGGAACCCTCTTGGCTTCTGGGTCTCGGGCTGCTGTGAGTGAGGGGGCTTCCGCCGCACTGCCAGGAATAGGAAGTCCTTGCAGGGAGCTTGGGAGTCTATCTTGTTGCCCCTCCCGTCTCACATCTGGCCTACTCTGGGGTAGGGCTGGCTGGCTGTCCTCGGTGCCAGGCCCACAGTGGAGCCTTGGTGCCAGCTTCCTGGACCTCCTTTGTAAAAGCTCTATAAGATCTGCACTGGTCGAATGGTGGAGGCATGTTTGGCTTGATTCTGAATCTCTTCCTCATTTAAGAACTGCCGCTTCTTCTCTATCACTTTAGTATTTCACAGCTGTATTGGTGTCAGGGAGTTCGGTGTATCCCTTGGCAGCTTGTGAGGGGTGGGCAGGCACCTGTGAGCTCCTTGCCTCATGTGAGAATGACTTCACCCTAGGATGCCATTGGTAGTTTTCTTGCCTGCTACTGTTAAATTCCTCTGTCTTAAACGCCAATTTCTTTTAAGACCAATCTTTCCTTAACCTGTAGGATTCTTGAACCCTGATAAATGTAATGTTTTGCTTCTAGCTTGCGTTATGGTGTTTGATCTTACCTCATCTTTTCTCCCATGGTAGGTGATATTCTACTGGAAAAAGCTCTGGATTGGGAGTTGGAGGTGCAGGTTCTAGTTGGGGCATCAGAATTTCCTTGGACAAATTGCTGTACCTTTTTTGAACCTCACTTTCTCCATGTGTAGATAAAATGATGTTCAACTCCTGTTTGGTTTGTATCATTTTAGCAGTAGGCCTCTTTTATTCCAAGTAAAATCTTGCATAGAGCCCTATTACAGAGACTAAAATGTTTCATGGGGAACAGAGCTGCTGTGATTTAAGCAGCTAATATTAAAGAGAAACAGTATGGAATAAAAAGAAAAATACATATACTTTGGAATAGAGGGAACCTAAGTATGAGTTCAGCTGTGTCAGTAACTAGCAGTGTTAGAGCAAACTAATACTTCAGTTTTTCAGTATTGATTTACACATTTGTAAGTTGAGCCAGTGATACCTACTGACTTTTTAGCAGAATTGTCATAAAGATTAGGAAGAATGTATCTTCATCCCCCAATGAACGTTCTGTCAGAAGGACAAAGATTGGTCTGTTACAGAATTACTCTCATAGAAGAGCATCCAATTTTATATTATTCATGGGTTCAAATGGTAAGTCACCCAGTGTGATTTATTCTTGAGCTTAGGTATTTATTCACTTCAGGAAACACTTGTTTATATATTGTTCATTTTGCAGGAGGCCATTATAGAGACTCTAGAGCCAGCCTGCCTGGGTTTGAAGCTTGCCTCTACTGTTTACCTGCTATATAATCTTGGGCAAGTTATTTGATATTTTTTTGTGGGGATAATAATGCCTACCTCCTCAGGAGTTTTGTTTTTGTTTTTAAACTAGGGTGACAAATTCCTGTCCAGTCTTGTAGAAAGAGAAAAGTTAGAGCACAGGTTGGAGGGAGAGTCTGGTAGTGTAGCACCAGTGATAACAACTCGAAATTTAGCAAGTGGCTCGTCTGTCCCCAGTAGCATGTTTCTATATTCTGGTTATAGACATCTTTTCTGCCTCATTCAGATGTGCTGTTGGTTTGTTCAGTTGTTTTTAAAATAAATGTTAGCAAGCACAGGTTTAGGGGAGGGTCTCGTATACCTAGAAGAAATAGGAAATTATTTTTAGTCCCTCATTTTACATACGGAGCAGGGGAGGGTATAAGCTTCACTAACAAGCCACAGCATATGTGGTGGCAGAACCAACTTGGATCCTATACATAGTTCAGGACTTTGTCCCTGTTACACAACAAAGGACTCACTTTTTAGAAAGACCAGATAAACAGTTCTTACTAATGAAAAGTAACAAAACATAGTGTTTAATAAATTACAGGGAAACAGGAAGTCTGAGGACATGGGGTTTTCCTCCAGAGGTTGTGGGCCATCAGATTCTCTTAAGTGCTTAGAAGACTGAAAGTGAGAGAGAGGATCAGTGAGGTGGAGCTGTCACAGGACTCAAGTGGATAGAGTTTTTGAGCCAGGGCTCACAGGGGAGGGGGTTTCTGATGTGCAAAGTGCATGGCTTATGGAATGGTGTTCTCAAATGATACACGTGCTACTGCCTTACCAGAAGTGGGGACTTACTCATCTAACTGGAAGTCTAGGCTCAGAGTAGCTCAGTCAGTTGCCCAAGATTCTGCAGCTTCAAAATAATGAAACCATGTTTCAGCTCCAGAGCTGTCTGATTCCAAAAGCCAATGTGTTTCCTACAAGACATGCTTGCCCCCTTCAAGTAAGAATGAACATTCTCAGAAGGGTTGAGCTCCAGTTGGAGCCACACCTTTGGAGGACCTCTGTAAAAAGGGAAAGTTCCAGAGCCTGAAGCAGGCCACATTGCCCTGTTTTTTCCCCCTAGAGTGAGTGGGTGTGTAGATGTCCACCATGTGGGTTCCTCAAGGTAGGAAGAGAGCGCATCTACCATTTGGAGGTAGAGGCTGCTGCAGAGGGTGGAGCGAAGCCCTTCAGGTGTCCTTGGATGGGACCAGTCTTCATACCAGGTTGCATCTGTTCAGGTCCGGTGATCAGTGCTGGGCTGATGGTGATAGGTGACCTGTCCCCTAAATGACAACTGGAAGGCCCTTTAGAGATGATTTAGACCAGCCCTCTCATTGTGTGTGTGTGTGTGAATGCGACAATTGAGAGAGAATTCACATACTATACAGTTTATTTAAGGTGTACAAATTCAGTGGTTTTTTTCCCCCCTTATTTTGAGATAGAATTGACAATATGGCACCGTATAAATTTAGGTGTGCAGTGTATTGACTGACTGACACGCAGCATGAAACGATCGCAATAAGTTTAGTGAACATCATCTCATACAGATAGAAAAAATTTTCTCCTTTGTGATAGGAACTCAGCATGCACTCTCTTAACTTTCGTATATAACGTACAGTGTGGTTAGTTGTATTTGTTATGCTGTACATTACATCCCTGGTACTTATAACTGAAAATTTCAATGATTTTTATATGTTTATTCAGTTGTGCTACTGTGACCTTTTTATTTGGTTGTGCTACACGGCATGTGGGATCTTAGTTCCCTTATCAGGAATCGAACCCACATCCCCTTCAGTGGAAGAGTGGAATCTTAACCACTGGACTACCAGGGAGGTCCCTAAGACGTTTTCTTTGCCTCAGAAAGAAACCCTGAACTCTTGCTATCGCCGCCTAAGCCCTCCTCCTGCCCCCATTGCCTCCATTTCTAAGCAACCACTGATATTACTTTCTCTTCCTATAGATTTGTCTATTCTGGACATTTCGTATAAATGGAATTGTACAGTTTTGTGTGCTCTTATTTGATTGGTTTCATCAATTTAACGTAATGTTTCCAAGGTTCATCCATATTTTAGCTTATATCAGAAATGCATTCTCTTTTATGGCTAATATTCCGCTATATGGACAACATTTTGTATAATTCATCACCTGATGGACTCTTGTTTCTACCTTTTGGCTATTATATATAATGATTTTGTGAGTGTTTGTGTAGATGTTTTGTGTGGCCTCTCAATTTTCAGACAGAGAGATTGAGTTGGGTGATTTGCTCAATTGCCAGTGCTTTGCCCAATGTGTTCTGTGGCTGGAGGAGGCTGCAGTACCATCCAGTTGACTAGGATGGTAATTAATTGTGAGGAACAAGGTCCGTCTAGTCAAGGCTAAGGTTTTTCCAGTGGTCATGTATGGATGTGAGAGTTGGACTGTGAAGAAAGCTGAGTGCCGAAGAATTGATGCTTTTGAACTGTGGTGTTGGAGGGAGAGTCCCTTGGACTACAGGGAGGTCCAACCAGTCCATCCTAAAGGAGATCAGTCCTGGGTGTTCATTGGAAGCACTGATGCTGAAGCTGAAACTCCCAGTACATTGGCCACCTCATGCGAAGAGTTGACTCATTGGGAAAGACTCTGATGCTGGGAGGGATTGGGAGCAGGAGAAGGGGACGACAGAGGATGAGATGGCTGGATGGCATCACCTACTCGATGGACATGAGTTTGAGTGAACTCCAGGAGTTGGTGATGACACGGAGGCCTGGCGTGCTGCGATTCATGGGGTCGCAAAGAGTCGGACATGACTGAGCAACTGAACTGAACTGGAGCATATATAGGGATTTATGGAAGAATTGAGATTAGTTTTAGGGCCTTCTGTTCCTCCCTTTAGGTGGACTATAAAGTGGCATGATACTTTTCACTGACCCTCAGTGTAACTCTGGACAAATGACTTGATTTCTGTAAGCCTGCGTTTTCCTGTTTGAAAAGTAGAATCAGTTCTCATCTTGCCGTGTTAAGAACAGCAGTATAGATAAAGTATCAGCATAATTCCTGGGTGTCTTAAGTGGTACCATTATTTAGGAAGATGCTGGAAGGGCTGAGGGAAATGGCCACAAGGGGGACCTGTAGTGCTCCAGAGCAGCCACTAGATGGCAGAGAAACAGCAAGAGAAGTTTGGTTGGTGACGCAGCTGAGACTTAGCAAGGTGTCTTGGGTGGGAAGAGAGTACAGTCTCGAGCTGCTGAGAACAGAGCCCACTGCCCACAGTGTCTTGCCACCTATACCTGCAGCCTGTGCTTCAATTCTAAGACCCATTATTGCCCTCCAGAGCTAGTGATCTTGCTTCTCATATCTCAAAATAACTGAGTATCTTTCAGTTAACCTTCAGCCAAGCATCAGTCTTCTCCATGCCCCCACACCCTTTTTTTTCCTTTCTTAAAATTGGATCATGAACCAAGCCTGCATGCAGTCTCTGTCTTTGGGGACCTTGCAGACATGTGTAGATAGAAATGTTCTGTGTAGACATGCTCTGTCCGTACCTGCAGCAGCATCAGATTTGGTCTGCCAGAGAGGAGTGAAACGGGAGCTGGAGGGAACTGGTTTATTTCAGGCCTTTGGGGGTTGGCTGGAGTATGTGTAAGCAGAGAACTCCTTAAGGCGGTGTAATGAGACTATTAGATGAGATGACCTCCATCCACATCCTCTTCGGGTTCTGAGCCTGGATGGCCGGAATGGGTGGGTAATGGGAGTTTTCAACTTTTCCCTGGGGCATTCAGAAAGATTTCCTACTGCTTGTTTTCTCCTAGTGACCTTTTCCTCCCAAGGAAGGAAGTTTATATCTAGCGGAGTTGAGGTTCTTCATTTTGGCAGTGCTCACGAGTAGAAGATGGAAAAATCAAGGAGTTAGTGGCAGGTTGGTGGGATCCTGGGGCTGGAAGTAGTCTTGAAAGGTTATATCCATATCCTTGCGTATGGGCCAATGAATGTCTGAATTAGAGGGAAGCTGAACTAGTCCTGGGGCCCCTACAGCCGGGGCGAGAGGGTCTTGGGCAGGTCTGAGGCTTAGCCAGATCCTGACCATTTCTCATCAGGCCTGGCCCTTCGGCTCACTGGAAGCCAGTTGACTCTCACAGTGTCGATCTTACGTCTCTGTCACCTTTTCTTAACCTGTGTGTGAGCCTCTCCTTGTATCCAGCGTGGTGTCAAGCACATAGTGTGTTCAGATGTTTGAACAGAAGAAAGTCGGAGAGGAAAGGGGAGCCAGGAATGCACAAGAAACCAGCAGGGGAAGAAACATGTATGGGGTCATAATGTCATCTATTTGTAAAGCTGTTGATAAAACAGTTTCACGTTCATTTTCAGAAAAGCCTGTGAGGCAAGCAGACCAGGTATTTACTTCACAAAATGAGAAAACTGGCGTAGGGTCGGGCTTCTGTGAGATTGACAGGCCGAGTCGGAGCCTTCTGGCTCTGAGTCTGGTGTGCCCTCTCCTCAAGCCCCCACGTCCGCGTAGACGATGCCCCCTCTCCACTCAGTGGCTTCTGCGGTCAGGAAAGCTAGGGGTGGCGGTCCACTGATGCACACAGTGGGTGGGGCTCATCCTCAGCACCTCTCACGTCCCTTTTCCCTCGTGAAGCCGCCTTCCCCTGGGTTAGGTGGTGGTTGTCACTTGGTCAGATTGAGGTAGAAATGACTCGGGAAACTAGGCTGACAACTGCTGTTTTGGCTTCCAGATTCAGCAGTCTGGGTTTTGCTTCCTTCATGAGTTTTTTCCCTTCAGATGTTAAAGGGTAAACAACCTTGCTTTGAGACTGGGAAACTGGACGTTAGGAAAGAAGGAGCATTAAAAGGGTTGCAGGGTGGTTTTAAAATTAACATGGAGGCTGTAGGCATTGGAGTAAAACAGATCTAGGTTTCAAACCATCTGCTACTGAACACTTGTGACTTTGGACAAGCCCATTAGGCCCCTCTCAGCTTCAGTTTCTTCTTCCTTAAAATTGACCAGTGCCCTTGTTAGAGGGTTGGGGAAGATCGGAGATGGGGCACGGGGAACGGCCTGCATGCTGCCCTGGGATGGATCCTGGGTTGTCTTCTGCTCTGGGGAGCTGGGAGCAGGAATCCCAGGCCTGGTTCTTGGGAAGCTCACCCCAGGGGCTGTAGAATCTGATGCATTTGTCCTTTCCCAGGAGAAGGGGGAGGATGTCTTTAAACTTCTTGCTGGCTGCTGGGCCCTGGGACAAAGGGGAGACAAGCCCCAGGGCTGAGACAATCATGTCTTTATTATCTCAGATGTCTCAGGCCTGTCCCCCGCCTGGAGATATATGGCCAGGAAGGCTAGCTGCATGGCCTCGGCGTGATTCCAGGTTCTCGGAATGTCTGGCTGTTTTATAGCAAACAAGATCACGCACAACAGCCCAGCATCCAGGCATCTCCGCCCCAGCAAGTTCTTTCTCTCCGCCAGCTTGTAAAACAGTGGGACCTACAGCAGTGTGACACAGGCCCCATGCCTCTTGGGTCCCAGCAGCCTGGTACAGGGCAGCAGTCCTGGGCAACGGTGAACCCATCTAAGGCTCCGGGCACAGGGCCAGCAGTGCAGGCCTGGCCGTACCCAGGGACAGTCTTTCAGGCCAGGCCCCGCCTGGCTCAGTCCTCACTTGTAAGCTCTGGGCTGCCCTGATTCTAGCCCGCTTCTCTCCCTTTTGACCCCTGGGCAGCAGCTGTAGGGAGCCACTGAGAAGGCTTGTTTACAGATGCATTTGGCATGGGCTGGGGAGACCAGCAGTGATGAGTCCTTGAGTTCCAGCTTCCAGCTGCTCCCAGGTGTTGGGGAGCCTTGCACTCTGGGCCCTGAAGAAAGAGTCCTCACTGTTGTGTTTGGCTGAGGCTTCGGGAACTTGGAGATGAGGAGACCAGGAGACAGTGGGTCAGATGGCCGTCAGGGCATCATTTATAACAAAGCCACGTGGGCTGGCCCTTCAGGAGGCCTTGTACAAGAACCAGGGCTTGGGGGGGCCAGGTTGGGGCTTTTCTCAGGGGCCCTGAAAGGGGAGTGGGCTCCTGCAGTCCTGGGTACTGGTGGATGGAGATGCTTTAATCTACTCTCTTGACTCCTTTGTGCTGGAGAAGGAACCGAGAGGAACAGCCATAAATCTGTAGTTTTTCAGAGCTTCCAACGGTTCGAACCCACTGCTCTGCTGCTCTTTATCAGGCTGGCAGCCCACTGTACGGCTATCTAGGGCTTGGCAGATGTCTGCGTTGCATTTTATTCTGGAATGCATGCCTCGGGTCCTTGACATTTATTCAGTGCTTTCTGAAACCCTCCTGCCCCTTGCCATGTAAAATAGAAGATCCGGATCTCGGCCTGAATCGGGAGCTCACAGTCCGAAGGGGAGAGTGCGAGCGTTCGAAGCAACAGTGTGTGTGACAGAGTGGACCTGCAAAAGGGGCCCTCACCCGTTCTCTACTGCATGCGTCCCTTGCCAGCTGAAGTCTGGGGTGTGCACCCCGATGCACCCCGCCCCGCGAGTCTCCGCCTGGCGAGCGTTCTCTGCCATTAGCAGCAGTCGTGATGGCCCCTGGCTGAGACCTGCTGTGTTGTGTGGTGGGTATCATACTAAGTGCCTTACGTGCTTTACCTTCCCAGTGGCTCTGTGGATCCCTGAGGAAACAGTTGGAACGACCCATGCAAGGGACATGGTGGGACATGGTGGAGCTGGGATTTATTTGACTCCAGAGCTTTTGACCATTAGACTCCCCTGGAGAGGAAGTATTAGAATAGCCAGGGGACAAGTGGTGTATGTAACGTGAAGTGCTTATTTAAGTCACAAGATTTATTTTGAAATGTCAGATAGAACTAACAAAGCAAGGGTGTTTTGTCGCTCAAAGGCAGGGGGCATAGGTTAAAGGTTGGGAACCCCTTTCTTGCTAATGAGCTGAGCCCTCTCCTGGGTGAACTGGACAGAGCTCTTACCCTTGAGGGCAAGTTGGAGGGGAGTCACCTGCCTTTCCCCTCACCATGCTAGGGTCCTGCTATCAAGTGAAGCCTGTCAGGCTTGCAGACGGGTGCCTGAGCAGCCTGGAGCCCAGGAATCATGTTCCGTATTGAGCTTCCCCTGGTGCTGAGAGGACAGGGCTGAGTATGTGGGTGCGGGTGTGGGTGTGGGCAGCGGGGTGGAGGGGGGGCACGTTGACACCATCAACCGTGTGGCTTTGGTACCTGGCCAGATGGGAAGGGGAGAACAAGCGTCCCAGGTCACAGTGAAGGGAGTGTGGCAGAGAGCTCACTCACTAGACCCCCACCTCCATCACGGTCCAGTTCAGTAGGCTCTGAGACGGCACCGATGGGGAAGCTGAGACTCTGGGGCTAGTGTCTCTGAGGCTGCCCAGCTAGTGAGAGGACCCAAAGATGGTCAGCCCCAGGCCCGTGCGGCTTCAGCTCAGGCCCTGTCCACTGTGCGGTGCCTGTTCTCTCGAAGCATGATTTTAAAGTCACCATTCCTTACCCCCTTCTGATTTGAATGAGCGCTCTGCCCCCCGCCTCCTGGACTGAAGCAGCCTCAGTTCATCGCAGCAGCCCTGCATCCTCCTGGTCACTTCTCTGGATCCAGTCCAGTTCTGTGATGAATCAGAGGCGCAGCAGTGCACCCTGTCCTGGCTGTGATAGCCATCAGCTATCCCTGAAACTTCCCAGGTGGCTCCAGCCGCAGTCCCAAGAAGGAAGGGGAGGAGGCCCGGGCTGCAGGAGGTGCTGAAAGGCAGGAGGAGGAGGGATGGGGAGACCCCCAGAGGATTCTTGCATCATCCGAACCTGATGGCACCAGGAACCCACAGTGCCATCCCCTGCACCCCAGCGAAAGCCCTCCCTCATTCTTGAAACAGGCAGGGTGCTGGCCGAAGAAGACCCTCAGCGTCCTCTGCTGCCCTTCCCAGTCCACAAAGCGCTTCCCCACTCACTGCTTCCCCAGAGCCACGGTGGTGGGGGCAGGGCCGGGAGGCTGTACAGGAAAGAGGCTTTGGAGTTAGCCATGAGTTAGTCCTGCTCTCTGCTACAGGTGAGAAGGAGAGGTTACTAATTTGCTTCAGATGCCACAGGCAGCCAGCCGTGGAGCTGGAATGAGAGCTCCATGTCCCGGGGTCTAGAAGGAGGCTTCACAAGACCAGAAGGGAGAAGCAGCATCCATAGGACTCTGGTTCGGTGCCGGTTAAAGTCCTGTTTAGGAATCTGCTTGTTTCTGTGTACTTGTAATCTGTTTGTTTTCCTTCCGTTTCCTAGTAGAAGATCTTCCTGAAAAATACCTCCCTTTTTGGCTGAACTGAAGGGACTCATCTCTTCATCTATACCTTGGTCCAGGCTAGAAGCTCTAGAGCCAGGTATTGGAGCAACCCAAAGAGTTTAGTGCTGTTTGTGGTGGGCAGGATGCTGACAGCCTGTCTGGCAGGCTTGGAGCCAGGCCTAAAGTCTTCTGCCACGCTAGCCAGGGCAGTGGGTAGTGGGCCAGGCTGCCGTTTCCAGCTGTGGCTTTGTCAACCCTAGCAGAGTGACACCATTCTGTCCCCAGAGTGACACCTTCCCCATTCTCTGACCCAGAGAAAGCTGTCTACAGAGCAAAGTGTAGCTTCCCAGCAGAGGGGCAGAGTTGAGCTGAGCCCAGCTAGAGATGGATAGTGCTGTTAGTGGGGAGGGGTCGGCCCAAGACTGAGGCTCTTTGGCACAGGAAGCACCAAAGGTGGGTCTAGGCCAGCAATGGGATTGAGGAAAGATGAAGAGGCTTACGGATGGAACTGGAGGGGGGCCCGGTGACACATATCCTGCCCGGGAGCCTGGAGGTCTGGCTCTGGCTGTGGGCAAGTCTTCCCTTCTGTGGGCCTCAGTGTCCTTGTTTGTAAAGTGGGGATAAGTCCTGCACTTGCCTCCCAGCTGGTTTATCCGACAGGAGGTATTCCTGTTCCATTATTCGCTTGTGACCGTGGCACACGATAGTGCTGGTAGACTGTGCTAGTGGGGGCCTGACTCTGCAGCTAGTCAGTGTTCAGTCCGTGGTGATGGTGTTGGGTATTGGTGATAAGCAGAGCGTCCCAAGGGGCCTGGCCAGGTGGGAAGCCATGTCACTTCCCCAAGCTCCGAGGAGGCTGTGTTTTCCTGATGCTACAAAGTCCCTGGGCACCTGGGGGATGCAGAACCAAAATGAGGATAGATGGGTTAGCTCAGAAAGGAGGTGCTCCCAGGCCGCAGGCTGGTGAAGGTGGAACTGGGCTGGGAAGAAGCAAGGCTGCAGGAGCAGGGCCTTGTCTCCAGGCTCGCCCAGTGGCTGCCGGCTTGAACCAGGACCAGTCTGTGCCAAAGCTTGTTCTGGATCCCTCCTGCCTCTCTTGGCGCCATCTCCCCATCTATCAATCTCTGGGCCTCAGGTGGCTTCTTCTGGGTCCCTATTTATCTTTTCAGCTGTGGGGTTTTGCCATGGCCCTGCCAGGCTGGGGGAGTGGCCGACGCGGCTGGAGACTGGCCCTGCTCCAAGGTCACATGCAGTCTGTTCTCTCACTAGACCGGGAGTCCCCTGAGGGCAGGGTCCAGGTGTGAACTGTCTCTGGGTTCCCACGTCCAGCGTGGAGCCTGTAATCCTCGTGTCCTGACCAGAGGGCCCAGCCCCTGCTGGCCTTGGTTGTTGGGCTGGCAGAGTTGGCCCTCCTCCCTCACAGGTGGCATGGGTGGGAGTTGGGGTGGGTGCCGAATCAGAGTATATGGCTCCTTGTGTCCAGCTTCCTCTTCCTGGCTGGCCCAAGGCTTGGGAACAGTGGCTGCCTTTCTGGGGCAGCTGGGGCACCTGGCCAGAGTATGCTCTGTCGGGCACTGTCAGCTCTTCAGCAAGCCCCAGTCCTCCTCTTAACCTAGAGAAGGCCCCGGGTTATTGGTGTTGTTCTTGGCGGACCACTGGGCCCCTCAGCAAACAGGGAGGCGAGTGTGCACCCGGCCTGGGCCTGTTTGTGTTGGCCTCGCCAGGCGGGGGATTAGCTCAGCTGGGCTGCTAATTGCCTCCGAAGTGCCGGCCGGGATGCTGACAAGGGCTGGGCCTCCAGGCCCCTCCTCCCCAGCAGGCATGATGCCAGGCCTGGGGGCCTGGCCCAGAAGGGCCCCCTTCTCTCCCCTGTCAGCGCCTGCTTGGCCTGGACCCTTGAGAGGCGGGCAGAGGGTCAGCAGGGCTGGCGGCTCAGGAAGGGCTGGGGGAGATGCCTATGAAGTCATTGCCTGGGCCAGGCCAGGCCCCCGGGGGCGGGGGGGGGGGGCGCACGGGGAGCGTCTTGGGGCTGGCGCCTTCTGCTGAAGGTCAGCATTTTCTTCTCTTAGGAAGCTGCTGGAATCCTCTGCCCATGCCTTCTGGTCCCTCAGTGCCTTCCTGTCTCCCGGTGTCTTCTGTTTCCGTGTCTGCCCTCCCGCCCGCTGCCTTTTCCTCACTCAGCCTTCCTCAGCTCCTCTCAGTTGCTCAGAACTGTACCCTTCCTTCTTCTCTTCATTCTCCTGTGTTCTCTGCCTCTTTCTTGACCCACAATCCACTTTAAACCCTGCCTCTGGTCTCCCCAAGACTTCTTTGGGCCACTGGCTGTCGAGAAAGAGCTGAGAAGGAAGTCTGCGCAAGCTTTCCAGACACTTCAGGCCTGAGTCTGAGGATGTCGTCAAGGATGGATCTGGACATGGCCTCTCTGTGAGCTGACCAGGCCTAGGAGTCCTGGAAACCTTCCATCCTCAGAGGCTGAGCTGCTGGGCCCCACTGCCTAAGCTTCCTGCGGGTCCGACATGCCCCCCTCCACTCGTGACCGCCCTCCTTCACCCTCCTCCCTGTTCTAGTCCCGCTTCTCACCCTTGTTGGGACCTCAAGTTAGCCTCTCCTCCTGGGGCCCAGGGGCAGCTTTACCACTGCTTGACTGCTCCAGGCTGTCTCGATCCCACTTTCCTGCCTGGGGATCTCTGCCCTGAGCCGGCCGCCGGCTTCTGAGCTCTGAGGGGCAGGGCCAAAGCAGGACCAGGACCCTGGGACACCTGCCTTCAGCGCCTGGCCTAATCCACAGTCTGCTCTCCTCTTCTCATCTCATCCTCTGTCTGACCCTGTCAATCTTAGAGCTGTTCCTGAAAAGGGAATAATAGTTATAGTAGTCACTGCCGTTTGTTGAACTTTACATGGTTTATTTGACATCCCCAGTAAGTAGATTTTATCATTATTTCGTCCTATATGATGAATGAAGTTGGGGCAGGGGGAACAGCCCCATATCACAAACGAAGAAAATGAGTTCCAGAGAGGGGCAGTGCGTTGCTCAAGGCTCCATGTAGTGAAAAAGTGGCAGTGCTGGGATTCCAGCCCAGGTCACTTGGATGGCAAAGCCTGGGTCCTTTTCCTGCTTCTGGAGAGTGGTCGGGCAGGGACATCTCCACCGCTTTGCTCCACCATCTTGGACCCTCTGTATCACCAAGGATTTCACCCTGATTTGAGGATGTGTCCTGTTCTGGACCCAGTCCCTTCCCCCAGTCCTTCACCAATTTGTGTGTAGCCCTGCTATCCTGAAAGCACTTTGCTTCTGCCCTTTTATACCCCACTAAATGTTTGGAAAGCCAAGCACATAGCAGCCTCACTGTTTTCCAGGCTGGTGTGGATTTGCTGCACAAATCCAGGGTGGGGGTGGGGGTGGAGGACCATGGTCCCCTTGGTAAGGATGAAGACTTCATCCACTGGACTTGGGTTCCTAAGAGGCCACCTTGGGCCTTGCCCATAGCTGTGACAGAGTTCTGTGGAGTTTTCCATCCAGACTCCTCATCCTGACTGGGCTCCAATCTTGGAATTTACTTTTAGCCACAGGTCTTGAATACTTGTGTCCTTAGGCAGGAACTAACTTTTTTTCCATTTGTCCCCCACCTCCTCAGTCCCCACCACTTCACCAAACCCTCCTTTGACCTTCGTAACTGTCCCTCCTTTTTACATCAATGCCTAAGAAGGGTTCTGATACCTTGGATCAGGCCAAGGTTTGAACAGTTGATCATGGCCCAGTGAAATGCAGATACAGCCTCTGGGTGTTAAAGGTGAATTCCAGACAGCAGGCAGGTAGGTCCTTAGAGCCATCCAACCACTTACCCAGGAGAGGGAGCAAAGAGGGTCCCCATATCTAGAACTGGCTACTGTGTATCTGCTTTTCCCATGTCCTTCCCCAAATCTCTCTGCTCCCTCTTCTACAAAAAAAAAAAAAAAAGTCACTGCCACAATTGCAAGATAAAGAAATAATCATTTTATCGTGCACCAGACTATTTCATGAGGATGTCACAAAGGCAGGAGCCTAGTATAAAAGTAAGGGCATGGGGTGGGGGCAGCAGGGGGTAGCAGCATCCAGAGCTGGGACTAGTCCAGCCCGAGGCCTCAGAGGACATCTTGCTTTGTGATCAGACTAGTGGGGAGGGTTTCGGGCAGGGCTTGGGCCCTCTGGCCAGCCTCCAGAGTGGGTGACTGCGTCAGTCATTTTCCTGCAGCCGTGGAGCCCTTTGGGGTGCTGGTGGCACCCCAGCAGTGGTAGGGCTGGGCAGAAGTTGCTAGAATCGAGTCTGCTTCACTGAGGCTACATGCTTCCAGAGCCACAGGAGGGTCAGCTTTGAGGAGTCCCCTGGTAGGTGGAAAGATGAAGCCTGTGAACAAGCACAGGCCCTCTGACTTCTCCCTGGGGCAGTGCCCATCATACCAGCATCCAGCCGGAATCTACTGTTCCCCTGGGGGAGGGGTCTCCACCGCTTCCTTTGTGTGGGTCTGGCCCATGCCAGTGAGGGATAGTGTTTTTCCCTGGCGCTGAGCAGACAGCTGAACAGAGCCCGCCAGAGGAGCAGTGAGCCCAGCTGGGCAGCTAACCGTGGGGACACTCAATCGGCTCAGCTTTCATCCACATCAGAGCCTGCCTGCCCCAAGATTATCCCTACGTTTGAATGTGGGTCCAGCATCTCACTTGGTTTTGGCCTTCTTCTCGGATGGACACTGAGCAGAGAGCTTGGCTAGGGGCCAAGGGTGTTGACCCTGTCTTCATGAGGGAGCCAACACCAGGAGGTACAAACCTCAAGGCCCGGAGAAGCGAGTCTAACAGGCCAGAGCCTGTATTGTGGATCTGGGGCTTTGAATTCAGATACTGAATCTTGGAGGCAACAACCGGGAGTCTTGAGAACCTGCAAGGGGGGATCCTGAACCTCAAGACCTCAAACCAGGAGCAGAAAGCCTCAAAGTTGGGGCAGCTTGGAGAGTGGGCTCGGAGTGAGGTCCCTGGGGGGTCAGGAGCCCACCTGAGAAGCAGCTGGGTCAGGCCAGGGCTTGCTGTGTACAGGTCCTACCCACAGAAGTCTGGGCTGGGCTCCTGATGGTCTGAAGGGTGCACAGGGCCAGGCCTAGGCTGTGGGGCTGGCTCTGGGGGCGCTGCTTCAGGCCCCACGGTACCTGGGGGCAGGGGTGCCTCCGTGCTGAGAACTCGCTTTGTCAGCCTGGCTGCTGGCCCCCACTTCGCTCCGAGCCGGCTCTGCCCTCCTTGGGGAACCACATGGGCTCCAGCTCTGCCTGTGGTCTGCGGCTCCCGCTGCTGGAGTCCCGTCCCTGAGGCTCCGACCCAAGGGGGGCCCTACAGTCTCTGGGACTTTGGGAACAGGCTCCCAGGAGGAGGCTTGGCTGGAGAGCTCTTCCGGCTCCGTGTCGGCATCTATGGGTCCTGGACCCAGCCGAGCTTTGCCCTTTGTCCTGTGCAACGAGCACAAGTGTGCGTCCCTGTCTGGTTGGCCTCCCAGGACTGCCGCAGTCATCCAGTGAGACGGCCCAGGACAGGGCCTAGAACAGTGTTTGCTCAACAGATTTGGTTAAGAGTGAAATGAAAGTCAGGTGAGGGCTTTTGCACATGGCCCTTTCCTGCGTATGATATTAACGTTCTTAGTTTCATGGACGAGCAGCCCTGTGAAGAGTCACCGTGAAGGCTGAGCTGGGGTCTTTGATCCAGGCTGCAGCCGCATTCCTGCCTGGGCGGGACCGGGAACTGGGGGGAAGGGGCGCGTCTCCCTCTCTGAGGGTCGGGGTGCTGCAGCCTGCACTGGTCCTGGCCTCATCTGCTGCTCTTGCCTAGAGGGTCCTGCAGAGATTGAACCGCTGGCTGCCCATGGAGACCTGGTGTGTCTACCCACTCCTTTTCCAGGGGGCTTGAGAGGTGATGAGGCCGAAGCTGCCAGGGGCCCCCGCGTAAGTATGGGGGTGAGGCTGCCATCAAGACCGCACTGTTCCCCAGCCACCCCTCTCCCTGAACGGCAGGGTCAGTCGGCATGGGTGGCTGGGACACTCTCTGTTACCCACCTGAAGTCCGCAAGTAGAAAAACGGGTACAGACAACAAGTGAGTGGTCAGCAGCAGCCACATGTGGACAGCCAGAGGCGCGAGCAAAGTCCCTTTGGTCAGTGGCAGCCACAAAGGCCCTGGCTTCAGGGCGGCCCGAGTCAGTGCCCTTGAGACCGCCCGCCCGGTTCGGGCAATAAATAACACAAGGGACCCAAAAACCAAACCAAAACAAAAAATAACAACCAGTATCTTTTGGGGCGGTGGTGGCTGGCTGGGGGGACTGTTTAAATTATCGGCCTTCCCCGGGGCCATGAGGCGGTCGCTGGGCGCCGGGCGCCGGGCCGGGCGGCGGTCACCGGCACGTGTGCAGCTCCACCAGCCGCTGGCACTGCCGGCATTTGACGAAGCAGCACCAGTGAAACTTGCAGCTGCAGCGCTCGGCCAGCTCCACCTGGGCCGTGTGGAAGCCGCGGCCGCAGCACAGCAGCTCGCAGCCGTCGATGGCCTTGGACGTCTTGTTGCACGTGCGGCCCCGCGTGCCCAGCACGCCGCTGCGCACGTCCTGCTCGCAGAAGTCCGGGCTGGGTTCCAGGTACACCAGGTCCTCATCCGTGTGCGGCTTGAACTGCGCGTTGCGCGGCACCAGGGCCCTGGAGGAGCCCACGCGGCGGGGCTCCACCTCCGTGGCGCCGTCGAACTTCTCCTTCAGGGCGTGGCCCACCTGGCGGAAGGGCGGCACGGCTCGCCAGCACGTCTTTACCTCGCAGGAGCCCGACACCCCGTGGCACTTGCACTCCACCCGCATGTGTGTCAGGATAGCCTGCGGGGGAGGGGGAGGTGAGAGGGCCGTCAGGAGCTGTTGGGGGGTGGGGGCGGGGCTGGGGAGGGGCCGCAGGGGTGGGGGGTGGACCGCGGAAGGGGGCGGGAGAGGTTGGGATGCCGCAGGATGGGAGAAAGGGTGGCGCTTCCTCTGTCTTAAGCCCCTTCTGTATCCCACAGGAGCTGTTCAGCTATGTGGGGAACAGTCCAAGATACTGTCCTTGGTGTCGGGGCTGCTCAGGGTTGATGGAGGAGGGACCCTTCAGAGGGCAGTGTCGTTGGAACCAGTGACAGCTGAAGTGAGGGGAAGGACAGGGCTGCATTGCCCCTGCCACTCAAGGACCCTCGAGGAGTGGGTATTGAGATGGCAGACGGTGTCACAGTCAAGGCCACGGTCCTGGCAGGGACGCAGAGCAAGGGGTGGGTGGTGTGTGTGTGGCGGAGGGGTGGAGACACACAGCTGTGTGCACACGCGCAGGTGGATGGCCGTTCACACTCCGCGAGGCCTGCTCATCGCCGCACACCCCACCCCACAGGAGGGGCCTGGCAGGGAGTGTTTGGGGCCCTTGCTGAGCCTGCCCTTTCCCGCTGGGGCGGGGGGCCCACGCTACCTTCCTGCCGGCCTCGTTGTTGTGGAGGTTCATGAGGGCCCGGCTGGACGAGGCCCCCTTGCTCCTCTCGCGGACATCCACGAATGACTGGGAGAAGGCCACCCCATAGGCGATGTTATCCGAGCATCCTGACCACTGGAAGCCTGGGTGGGTGGCAGGGTGAGGGACACCCAAGACCACGGGTGAGTGAGGGCCTGGCCCAGGCGCCCCATCCACGCACCCCTGGCCACCCACTCACGCCCTCCCCAGCGCCCCCACTCACCCTGTGGGCTGACCCCATGCACAGTCCGGTCACAGCCGCACTTCTCCAGCTCCCCGCTGCTGCACGCCCGCGTCACCGCAAAGGCCACACCTGCCGAAGAGATGGCGTACACGAAGGCCGCCTCCCGAGTCCCTGTGGGAGGCAGAGGGGGGCAGGGCTGGGTCCCAGCGCTTCTCCCCCCTGGCACCCTCTTTTATACAGGGGGTGGGTAGATGGGACCCTCCTGGATGATGGCGGCCAGGGAGAGAGACAGCGAGGCAGCGACTCTGTGGAGCCACGGGTCATGCTGAGCTGACACTCTCAGCACACCAACGGACACAGCGACACAGACCAGGCACTGCCCCGTGGTCTTCACACGTGCCGGGCATTTGTCCGCCCCACACCCGTCAGTAAGTACAACTGTCATCCCCATTTTCAGAGAGATGAGCCAACTCGTCCCAGGCCACGCGGCTCGTGGTTGAGTGGTGCCGGTCCAGCTTCAGGGCTGAGCTACCCCCAGATCCTGCTCTCATGGCCTCTCTGGGAGATGAGTGATGCTAGCGTCCTTTTGTGAGCGACAAGGCAGGCAGGGAGAGGTGCATTAACGTGCCGAGACTGCAGGAGTCCCGGGCCGGGCCTGTCCGCCTGGCTCTTCTTGCCTTTTCTGAAGTCTCCGAGGGGGTCCCCTGCCCTGTCAAGCTGCCCTAGCCCCTCCCTGCTGAGGCTGGGCCCATTTCTGAGACCACCTTGGTTCCTTAGACCTTTCAGGGTAAATGGCAGTAGCAATGGCCCCACCACTTACCAGGCAGGGCCACTGCCAGTGAGGGGGTGCCCTCTACTTCCGGAGAGTTGACCATTTCACAGGCGGCCCGGTGTGGGTCTGGGGAGGGGAAGTGGGTCCCAGTCGCCCGTCAGGAAGTGACAGACCAGGACCCGAGCTCCGGTCAGTCCGCCTCTGCTCCCTGTCTCTTCCCTTCCGCCCCCTGACTTCTTGGTGGTTCTATTTTGGTGTCTGCCCGGTCTCTTGCCTGAATGGGTGTTTTTATCCTCCTAGGAACTGTGCCTTGGGGGGTGTAGCTGCTGTGCAGGCTCTTTCTGGGGGTGTGGGTGGTGGGAGGGGGGATATTTGTGTGTGTGTGTGTGTCTGTGTGTGTGTAGCGCGTGTGTGCACGGCTGGCTGGGTGTGTGACTGGACGGGCCCTGCACCTCTCCTGGGCCCTGTGAGGGCCTCTGTGTGCCCGTGACTGTCCCTCTGTCTCTTGCTGGAGTGTCCGTGTCCGCAGGAGCGGAGGGGGCAGGCTTTGGCCTCGCGGTTGGCAATTACCTCTGCGACACCCAGGCCTGTGCTCCCGGCTGCCCTGGGGAGCAGTCGCCGTGGTCAGGCGGAAACAATCACCTCCTGTGTGCCCGCGTCTGTGGGCAGGGGTGGGGGGCAGCCCTGGCCCCCGTGGCTCAAGACGCCCTGTTCTCTGTCCAGCCCTCGAGCGAGGGATCCTGCCCGCCACCCACTCCCCGCAGCCTGCCCTCTACCGTGGCCTGGCCACTCTGGGCCGGCGTGAGGGGCTTGGCCAGAGCCGCGGGGGCTGTGACAGCCTGAGGCGGAATCCTCTCCAAGTTAATCGAGGTTAATAGCAGGATCATGTTGGTTGGTTTTGTGCTGTGGCCGCCCAAAGAGAGACGACTTTAGTTTCTGGTATTCCTGGTATTTCCAGGCCTGAACCAGCACAAATCTTTGCCCCAAAGACCAAGGGGGAAGGGATGGCAGGAGATAGGGTGGAAGGGACCGGCAGGGTGGCCCTAGCTCCTGGCCGGGCGCGGTCCTGGCTCCTCTGCTTCTCTGGGCCCTCAGGCAGCCCCCAGCCTGCCCCAAGCTCTGGGCCTACCTCCTCCCCTGTGTGCTGGTCGCCTTGGGTGCAGGGCGCCCCGTGAGGTGCTCAGGGAGACCTCTGCCTCATCCCCAACCAACACCCATCTGCCAGAACTTCAAGCCCCCCTGTTCTGGCCTTGGGAGCAAGGGCACTATGGTTCTCTCTGCTTGGGTGGAACGGAAAAGGTTCTGGAATGAAGATAATAGCATGAGCTGAAGCTTAGAGCTCACTCTGTGTCGCGCAGTGTCTGAACACAACATCCCTGTGAAGCAGAGACTTTTACTCCCCATTTTACAGATGAGGAAACTGAGGCACCGAAGGGTGAAGCGACTGGCCCAAGGACATCCAGCCAGGAAGCGGGGGAGGCAGAATTCAGACTCGGTCAGCCTGGCTCCAACGTTTCAACCTTGACACAGTCCTGCCCCCTGGAGCCCAGAGTCCCCACGAATAAACAGCCCATCTCTTCTCACCTCTGTGTACGAAGCCCTGAACTGTGGGACCTGTCCAGTTCCTTTTATGTGTTCTTTCTGGGGGGATGGTGAGCAGTGCTCAGCACAGGAGCACCCCCCGCCCCCACTACCCCCGCCCCCAGGCCTGGAGAATGTGACCAAGCCCCTGTGTGCTGAGAGCTGATGGCAGCGGCTGCGGCCTTTTCTGAGCAGCCCTGAGTCCCCGTCCCTTGACTCCAGCACTGTGGCTCCTCCCAGCTTCTCCCCTGTGTCCCAGCTGGAGGCTTCTCACCAGTGGGACACCGGGCAGAGACTGCTGAGACCCAGAAAAAGGACTGCGGTGCAGCGGTGAGGGCCGCGGAGGGGAGTTCCCCAGCTGCCTGGTAGATAACTGCTCCCTGGTCTGAGTCCTGGCTTTGTCCTCCTGGGACGGCAGAACCAGTGAGGGGAAGGCAGAGCACTCGAGAGTGCTAGCAGCTGCTCACAGCTCCTGCCGTTTCCATAAAGCCGTTTGCTCCATTCCACATTCAGCCCCTTTCTTCCTGCTCTTTCCTGTACCTCCTTCCCTGGCTCCAAGGGTCTAAATCCTGAGCGTCCTCTGGGTCCCACCTCACTGTCCTCTTTTCCAAGGTGCGAAGGCTGCCTGCAGCTGGGAAATTCAGAGTTGTCCTCGGGATCCAGGGATAACTACCCTTTCTGAGGGCCTCCCACATGCCAGGGCCTGTCCACGTGCTCATGATGACCTGAGCCACCCAGCTCTCTCCAGCTCTGCTCCTGGAGGGAAAATGAGGCTGGTGGCTCGCCTAGGGTCCCTCAGTCAGCCAGTGGACGAGCAGGAACCGGGGCCTATGCTGTCCCGAGCATATCACAAGCACTGTCTCCCCAGATGTTGGAAGGAAGGGCGTTTGAGCAGGAGGGAGTGTTTGGAAGAAAGGCTGAGTTGGGCTGGAAAGGAAACCACGGGCACGGGGATGCCCTGGGGCACCAGGCAGGTGTCCTGGTGGCACTGGCATTCCGAGCATAGCTCACGTTTCCAAAGCAGGCCCAGCGGGAGTCCTAGAAGGAGGGGCGGCACAGGCTGGCCTCTGAGAGAGTACTGACCTTGGTTCTCCCCATCCCTGCCCCTCACTTGACTGTCCAATTTCCTTTGCTATCTTGTCGGCAAAAACTGTTTGTTTGTTTTTCTTGAAACCTCCTCCAGGAAGCCTCTTTGGATTTACAACCCAACGTAGGACAGGGGAAAGAGTAAAGGCGCTGGAGCTGGACAAAGCCGTGTTGTGCCCTTTTCCAGTTCTAACATGGGGAAGATAACGCTGCCCCGGGAGGCCAGGCCCTGACACTTCCTCCCACCCTCCATCACGGATTCCCAGGACCCCAGGTGCCCTCCCTGGCTGCTGTCCACTCTGACTGTTTCGTCTTCTAAGTGTCTTGTGTGGCCTGTCTGCAGCCAGACGGGAAGCTCCAGGGGCCACGCTATCCCTCACCTCCTCCCAGTACAGAGCTGGCAGTGACAGGCCTTTCCCAGCTCCCTGGAAATGGAAAGGGTTATCGGGAGGAGCGTGGATGCTCAGCCAGGCAGGCCTGAAGTCTGGTCCCGGCTTGGTCACTTCCTAGATGTGAGATTTCGGTTTCTGTGTCCAAAGAATGGGGCTGACATCGTCCTGACCTCTTCAGGTGGGTCTGGAAATCTACTGACGTCAAACACAGGAAATGCTTAGTCACTGGCCCAGAGTAGGAGCTTGAGACAATAGCTACTGTGAATGTTACTGTTGGGTGAAATTAATGCCATTTTATTCATTCCCTAACAAATATTGGTAGGGCAGTTACACCCTGAAGGCTGCTTGTCCACATATTGGCCATTGGGCTGAAAGCTTCCTTAGGGTGGAGACACCTCCTCCTTCACCAGAGGGTTACCTGCTGTGAGCCAGGCCCTGTGCTAGCACCAGGGAGGCCCAGAGGAACCTGTCCTCAAGGAACCCCTAGTGTGGAGTATCTCCGGGGTACCCCCTCCCTAGGCCTCCTGTGACTTATCTGATGGCACCAAAGGCTGGCTCGAGAGGTCCCCTTCTCTGGTCCAATATGATGTCAACATCGAGGACAAAGGTGAGAGCACAGGTGTCAGGGAGTTGCAGCCCAGAGAAGCATCTTCTCCCCACCTCCAGCCTGATGCTGCCACCAGGAAGAGGCACCGGGACTTCCCTGGTGGTCCAGTGGCTAAGACTCTGAGCTCCCAATTCAGGGAGCGTGGGTTTGACCCCTGGTCAGGGAACTAGATCCCACGTGATCCAGCTAAGACCTAGCACAACCGAAAAAAAAAAAGATGCCCTGATTTTCGAAGTTGGGGACTAGAAAGACAGCCTGGGCTGAATCTTCACTTGGCTGTGACTCATCACCTGTCCTGTCCAGTGGCAGCCAGGGCCTGACGGGGCCTCAGAGCTCAGGGAGTCCACTTTCTCGGGACAGGGGTGCGGTGGGGCTCACAGAACGGGGTGTGAAGAGGCAGGAGGGCCCCAGCATCCTCCACAGAGGGAAGGAGCGGGGAGCCGAGGGGTTGGTGTCTTCCCCACCTTTCCGCATCCTGCTCGGGCTAGCCCTGCTCAGAGACCCCCGCCCATCCTGTTCACGGGGACCCTGAACTTTCACCGGACCGCACGACCTCTCCCTCCCTCATTCGTCATTCCTTCCACAAATGTTTATCAGTTATGAGCGCAGATGCTGCCCCAGGCGCGGGGATCTGGCAGTGACCAGACTGCACAGAGGCCATCCCACATCTGGCCCTGAGTGCCTGCCCCACCAAGAACCTCTGCCTGCCCCATTCCTGCTGCCCCCCACCCCCTGCCAACTTCACCAAACTTCTGGCATAGTCTCAGCCCAGAGCACATGCCTTGGCCCAGACTTACACACTGTCTTCATGGGTCAACGTCTGTAGGCCAGGAGCAGAGGGGGTCCACTGCCCGGGGGGTGGAGGGGGTGCAGGGTTAGAGCCGTGCTGCCTCGGGCAGCAATGGCGGTAAGAGAGCCGTCCCCACCCCTGGGAGTCATTCAGGCATTTGGAGACATCATCTCTGAATCCTGACGGGGGGCAAGGATTGCCCCCTAGCCGCCTTTCCAAGGGATATGCCGCTGAAGCTTGGACAGGGGATGGACTTTGCCCGGGTCTCTGCCTGGATCAGGTCTGGATCTGGGTGGGTTACACCCTCTGCCTGCTGCACCACTTTTCTCAGCTGTAACGTGGGAATAATACTACATACTTGGAGTTGTCGTGAGGGTGGTTGGACGCGAGGCAGTGCCCTCCACAAATGGGGCTACTTTTCTCCTCCAAGAATGGCCTGGCTCCTGGAGGGATCTGTGACCTATTACCTTTCCAGGTCTGAGGTCATGACCCCAGCCAGGCAGCTCATGAATCTGGGAACCGGCCAAGCCCCCTGACCCCAAAACCTGGGAGCTGCGAGAGAGGCCTGCCCAGGCCAGTTGCTGCCCCAAATCACAGCATCTGGTGACGACGCTACGAGTGAGCGCAGGGGAGGGTCCCACTGGCAGGTGAGGACACCGAGGTTTGGAGGGTGGTCCCTCCCCCAAGGCCACGCTGCCCACGCTCTTTCCCCAGTGTCTCAGCCACCCTGGGAGGGACGAGTCCCTCTTGTTCAGTGGGGATAGAGTAAGGCTTTCCCAGGAGGCATTTTACTAGGGAAGAAAACGGAAAATGCAACAGTGAGGAGATGGACGGGTGGGAAGAGCTCAGACTCCTCCAGAACATGACGGCCCTGGCCTGGTGTGGCCGCCTGGTGTGATGGCCCGGTGTGATGGCCCGGTGTGGCCGCCTGGTGTGACGGCCTGGTGTGGCCGCCTGGTGTGATGGCCTGGTGTGGCCGCCTGGTGTGATGGCCTGGTGTGATGGCCCGGTGTGGCCGCCTGGTGTGATGGCCCGGTGTGGCCGCCTGGT
>NW_024070211.1:5336680-5355050 GCF_014754425.2 Oryx dammah
GGTGTGGCCGCCTGGTGTGATGGCCCGGTGTGGCCGCCTGGTGTGATAGCCTGGTGTGGCTGCCCAGTGAATGCCCGCCCTGACTCAGCCCCGAGGAGACTGGACACTTGACTGAGTCACTTGGACTTTTAGTCCGGAGCAGGCTCCAGCCAAACCTGCTCGGAGTCTCAGCGTCTCCCTGAGCTTGCTTGGGAGGGCTGGGCCCCCTCCCTGGTTCCTGGCGCAGACACAGGGGAGGAAAGCACTTCTCAGCAGGGTCCCTCACCGGCTTCAGGCTGCACCGATCCGCACCTCCCCTCCTCTGCCCCTTGAGTCCGTGCCCTGACTTGCTCTCTGCCATTGGATGGCGTCCATCGACTGTATCCTCCATGCCAGGCTCAGCCATGTGCTGGGAAGCCGGTAAATGAGACATCTGTCTTGCCTTGAAAGAGTTCAAGGTTTAGGGATGGGGGTGGGGGTGGGGCGGGGGAGAAAGCCAGCACAGGTCAGTGTGAAAAGTGCACTGAAAGCCACATGGGCGCACAAGGTTGAGACAAAAGTGTGTGTGTGTGTGTGTGTTAAGGGAGTGAGAGAGAGAGAATTTGATGAGTCAAGTGGGTTAAAATGTAAATAGCTGGTGAATCTAGGTAAAGAGTCTACGGCATTTCTTCACAGGAAAAATAGAACTCATACATTCAGAGAACAAATTGGTGGCGCCAGAGGCAGAAACAGGGGGTGGGTGAAGGGGGCCAAAAAGTGCCAACTTCTAGTTATAAAAACAAATGCATCAGGAGGACGTGCTGTCTGGCGTGGTGACTATAGATAGTAATACTGTACTTCATGTTTAAAAGTGGATAAGAAAGGAGATCTTAGAAGTTTTCACCACAAGAAAAAAAAATGTCTACATCTGTGTAGCGATGGATGTTAACTAGACTTTCTGTAGTGATCACTTTGTAATACATACACGTTATTGACTCATTATATTATACCCTGAAACTAATATAATGCATGTCAATTATTGCTCAGTTTTAAAAAAAAATAGGAAGATGAAAGCTGACTGAATAAACCCGTCATATACTCTTTTTATAAAGAGTATATGGGGGGACTTCCCTGGTGGTCCAGTGGTTAAGACTTCAGCTTCCAGTGCAAGGGTCATGGGTTCAATCCTTGATCGGAGAGCTAAGATCCCCGACGCCTCAGGGCAGCCCAAGATCCAAAACAGAAACAATACTGTAATAAATTCAATGAAGACTTAAAAAATGGCCCATATCAGAAAAAAGTCGTTAAAAAAAAGAGTATATGAGAATTCCTTGTACTATTGTTACAAATTTTCTCTAAGTTCGAAATTATATAAAAAAACAATTACCAAAATAGGGGGGAAAAAACCCCAGCATGAACAAAGAGCTCTGGAGCCCCAAGGAACAAAGCAACCCCGCTGTCTGCAGGAGCTGAGAAGGTTGGAGGAGGGAGAAAGAGAAAGACTGGTGGAGAAAGAGGACTGGGTGTCTGGGTGGAGGAAACAGCATGTGCAAAGGCACGGGGGTATGAGAGCACCTGGCACGTGAAACCCTGCCCATCTATTCACCAACCCACCTGAAACCCAGAACACCTGTTGTGTGCCAGGGGCTTCCCAGGCCCAGGGTCTCCTGCTGAGCCTAGGATCTGGGCCTCAGCAGACAGACAGACACCCTGGTCCCGGGAGGGCCTTGGCTCCCCGGCTGCACCCTGGGGCTCTGCTTCTTCCACGAAGCAGCAACGTTCAGCTGGGCCAAGCACGATCATGCCTTCTTTGGCCCCTGCCAGCTCTCAGGAGAAAGGCTTCCAAATTTCTATCGCAGTTGGTTTCCAACAACATCTAAATGGTTTGCCACAAGCCCGGCAGCCCCAGCCTTCCAGGATCACAGGTGCCAAGACAAAGGTTGGCCCAGGATCGCCCTCCTGCTGCCCGGGCACATCACGGGGCCCGTGGACGGTCGGTGGCCCGGAGTGTCAGTTTCACGCTCAGGAAGTAGAAGAAACAGAGGAAGCTGGTTCACATCGCGCCCTGGAAGACAGCAGCTTGACCTGGTGCCCTCCTGGGGAGGCTTCCAGTTGCCTGGAGCGTCCTCTATGCCCTGGCCCACCTTCCTCTGGCTTGAAGGCCTTCTCAAACTCCTGGTGTCAGCTGAGGGCCTACCTCCTCGGGGGAGCTTTCCCCCTGAGCACCTGCCCTGGCTGGGGCAAGCTCCACCCCGGGCTCCCGAGGCTCCTGTGTCCCCTCACCGTGGGTAAGACAGAACACGACCTTGTGGGCTCAAGCCCTGGTTCAGCTGCTTTTAGTTCTGTGACCGTAAGCAAGTGCCTTAGCCTCTGGGTGCTGCAGTTTCTTCATTTGCAAGATGGAAGCCTGTCTCAAGGGGCCAGATGCGTTCGTATCACTTAAAACACTTCAACAGTTGGTCCCTTGCTGGTGCTATGGGTGTGAGGGTCACTGCCCCAGCTGGACTGTCAGTATTGACCTTGACCGTGAGCCTGGGAGGACAGGATCCAGGAGGTGTTCTTCCCAGGGTCTCAGAGCCAGGCATGGTCAGGTTCCCAGGAGGGTTTGTCAAAGGTATGGACAAAGGAGGCAGTCTTGCCTACGGCAGGCTGAGCGCTAAGGTAGGAACGGCGTGGGGCTGGAGGTCTGGAGGCCCGGATCTCACTTCTGATTCTGCTGTTCACCCTCTGAGGAGCTCCAGGCAGCTCCATCCTTTCCCCTGCCCGAGTCTTGGATTCTG
Organism: Oryx dammah; assembly: GCF_014754425.2. Taxonomy (NCBI): domain Eukaryota; kingdom Metazoa; phylum Chordata; class Mammalia; order Artiodactyla; family Bovidae; genus Oryx; species Oryx dammah. The sequence continues at coordinate 5,339,419 of NW_024070211.1, forward strand.
ACTCTGAAACAGGATGATGACCCCAGGACTGAAGATGCTGCCCGGGGTATTGCGCTACAGTGTTGTTGAAGGAAGGCCCTCCTGCCTCCGACCCCTGCCTCCGCTGCATCCTGCTCACTCCCGGGCCTCCACCTGCCATCCTGTGATGAGTGATGGACTGGTCAAGCCTCTCCTGAGCACATGACTCCCCTTCCCGCCCCCCGAGGAGACGGCACCCCCACAAGCCCCGGCCTCACCTTGCGTCACCACCTTGCCGAAGACCGGCAGCGAGTCGAGCGTGGAGCAGTTCCAGCGCCGGTTCCGGAACTGGTACTGGCACTCCTCGATGGCGAGCTGGGCGCCGCGGCGCACCGAGTCCATCACCTCCAGGTTCCGCTTGCACATCTGCACCTGCCTCTGGATCAGGCCCTTGAGCTTCTCACAGGTCTCCTCCTCGGAGATGCTTCCCACTGACGACAGCTTGGCCAGGTACCTGCCGAGAGCGGGGTGGGGTGGGGTGGGACGCCAGGCAGAGCGCTTGCCCCCCTCCTTCCACGCCCAGGCGGAGGCCCCCCGCCCTGTCCAGGGCTCTGGGAGCCAGGTGTCCCAGCGATGAGTCCCTGGCTTCTCTCTGGGTCCAGGGACAGCCCTCCTGCCTGGGCGGTGGGGGGCGGAAGTGGGGAAGGGCTGTCTTGTGCAAGGCCTCCATCTCGGCTGGAGTTAAAGCCCTAGGAGAGCCGCTGACAGCCTCCGTGGGATGCCTCCCCGCCTGGGGGGCCCCTGGGCCAGGGGCTTCTGGGCCCCGATGTTATACCAGATCTTGTCCACGCCAAGCCCTGTACGTCAAGATGCCCTCTGTCTGGGGCCTTGGAGCCACTGGCTGGTCTGCTGTCTCTTTCCCTCACCCCCAGGCAGGGACCCCCGCGACCTAAGCCCACCTTCTGGCTAATGACGGCCGCGATTCTCATTGCCAGCCATCTCCCAGGCCGCCCAGGCAGAGACCAGCGTCACAGTGATGGCACTTAGGACAGTGCGTGCAGTGAGGACTCGGGGCTGGGGATGGCGATGAGGCAGTGTGAGCTTTGAAAACAAAGTGTGCCAGGCTCCCCGCTCAGCCTCTGGATTCTTCACTGCCCGGGAAGGAAGCACCAGCCCTTGCCCCTCCTCACAGGGTTGGAAGGGGATCCCAGGCCAGATAACACGGCTTTCTGCCAAGGCACTCTGTGATCAGGCGCGTGTGAGAGGGGGCTTCACGGCATCCATTTCAACAGACAGAGCAGGACTGTGTCGACTTTGTAATCTTTTGACCACACCACATGGGACGTAGGACCTTAGTTCCCCAACCAGGGATCAAACCCACTTCGTCCCCAATCTATGAGTTGACAAATATTGTGCCCATTTCATGGACTCCAACATAAAGGCTAAGAGGGTGACATGCCCAAGGGGATCCAGGTAGCAAGTGACAGAGCCGAGCTTCAGACCCCTCCGACCCCATGGGCCTTTCCCCTGCCTGTCCTCCTCCATAACGGCCCCAGAGGGCCCTACCCTGTCTGATGACGATGGCTTTGTGATGTGGGCCTGGATGTAAGGGGCCCCGGAGCAAGATACAAGGATGTTCACTGGGGTGGGAGCAGAGCTGGGGAAAGACCCTGTGAGGAAGAAAAGGGGTTTCTCTCTCAAGGGAAGAGCGTGCATTCACTGAACTCCTACTACGTGTCAGGTCGTATTTCAAAGCAGGGAGGTGGCCATCGGAGTCACCCAATTTGTAAGGAAGAGTAGCCCTGCATTGCGTCTGGGTCTGGATGACCCCAAGGCTTGCGCTCCAAACTCTGCTCCTGAACCTGTCCGCACCCACCCATCCCAACATCCTTGGCTGAGGCCAGTGCATGTAGTCGGCGCACAGGTAGCAGCCTGATGGTGGAAGGAGAGCTGAGCGGAGACTCTGGAAGGTCTCCTTTTCCTCCCCTGCCTCCTTTTCTGCCTCTTCACCGGGAGGTGCCCCTGCCACCGCTTAGGGCAGGGCTGCCAGGCGCTGCCTTCCAGGTTCTTGGAGATACAGCAGAGCACACAGAATCACAGCCCTCAGGAATGAGACAGCTGGTCTGGTCCAGACTCCTTATCTTACTGGTCAGCTCAGAGAAGGAAAGGGACCTTCCCACCAACTTCCCACAGGAGACTCAGACCCCAGCTCTACCTACCCTCAGCCTCAGCCCCGACCTCACAGATCAGGGGCTCTGAATATAAAGAGAGGAGGTGTCCTGCTGCACCAGACCCCACAGTGAGCCAGCCCAGCGACCCAGGCCTCCTTGGTGCAGGAGCAGTGGTTCTCCGGGGTGGAGGTGAAGATGTTGCTGCGTCTCACAAGGGGAGCTGCACAGATTTCTATCCGAAGAAGGATAAAGGGGGAAGGTCACTGCTCTGGGACTCAGTTTTCCCACCTGTAATGTGAGGGGGTGACCACCAGTTGTGGCCAAGTCAAGGAACCGTTGTCAGGCCACTACAGGGATCCTGTGTGCGAAAGATGGCCTGAGCCAGGCCTCCGATGATGGGGTGTGAACTAGACATCGGTTTGCCGAGTGAAGGAATGAAGAAATGCACGGTACCCAGATAGAAAATCACACAGAAATCCTGGTAAGACGAGGGAGATTTTTAGGACAATGGCAATAAGAATAACTAATTTGAAGGCTGAGCACCGAAGAATGGATGGTTTTGAATTGTGGTGCTGGAGATGACTCTTGAGAGTCTCTTGGACTGCAAGAAGATCAAACCAGTCCGTCCTAAAGAAAATCAACCCTGAATATTCATTGGAAGGACTGATGCTGAAGCCAAAGCTCCAATACTTTGACCACCTGATGCGAAGAGCCGACTCATTGGAAAAGACCCTGATGCTGGAAAAGATTGAAGGCAGGAGGAGAAGGGGGCGACAGAGGATGAGGTGGTTGGATGGCATCCCTGACTCAATGGACATGAGTTTGAGCAAACTCTGAGAGATAGTGAAGCACAGGGAAGCCTAATGTGCTGGGGTTGCAAAGAGACATGGCTTAGCGACTAAACAACAACAGCAACGGCCCTTAATCAGTAAAGCCTAACGCTTCACTTACGTGACTGCATGTAATCCTCAGCAAGCCAGTGAGCTCCCATTTTACAGAGGTTAAGACTGAGGCACACATACTTTGCCTTGTGTGCAGTATCACGCAGCAAGTAAGAGGCAGAGCCAGGACTTGCCCCTGGCTTTGCCTGACTTCAAAGCCTTCGGTAGAGGCGATGTTCTTTTAAGTGGCTCAAGGACTTGAATGTCACCGGTGGGCAGAGGCTGCTGGGAGCTGGGTTCATTGGACCTAAAGACACGGGCCAAGGTGTAGACAGACGGTGGGCTACCTGTGGGTTGCCGAGCTCTCCCCACCGCAGTGTACCATCAGCAGCCGGATTCTTTTTGTCGGGCGTGGGGGATGGACCAGAGTGATGGTTCTCAAATCTGACTGTGCAGCAAAACATTTGCGGGCTTTGCCGAAAGCGCGGGTGTCTGGGCTCCACTCCAGGCGGGGCTTGGTGGGTATGTGGGCTTTGGAACACATTCCCCACAGCAGCTGTGAAGCCACGCTGGAGGGGTTTTAGGGGAAGCCCATGGGTGACCACTGGTGGTGTTCCCTCCCCAGTTCCTCGGGAACCTGATTCTGGCGCCCTCTTTCCTCACGGCTGCACCGGCCCCCTGCTTGCCGGGCCTCCCTGCATCTGGCTTTCCTGTTCCGGGAACTGGAGGTGATGATTTGGATCCCCAGGCCGCTGGTGCGACGCGGCTGCTGCGTCTTGCCCTCAGCTGATTTTTGGATGCGCTGCGACGCTGAGGCTCTCGCCCTTCCCTGGCAGCTCGGGAGGTGGAGGTGGGCGATCTTGGGGAGAGGCAGTTCCCGCCCCCCACTCTCCCCATTGCCTGCCTCCCGGGAGGCTCCCAGTCTTTGCTAATGGGTCCTGCCCAGAGGAAGTACAGAGGCTTGGTAGCATCCCTGTGAGGCCTGGGCAAGATGCCTGAGCGTCTCAGAAGGGAGACAGGGGTGGAAAGATGGCTGAGGGTCCACGGGAGAGTGCCTCTGCAAGGGGAGGGGGCCCTGTCTGGGTCCATGGTACCCCCGGCCCAGCTGTGGAGCTGGCACCGCTTGGCACTCTTGGCCTGCAGGGGGCGCCAAGAGCCTGGCTACTGGCCATGGGCCAGGTCCACTATGGGAGGCCACCGGGTGATGGGGGACTAGGAGTTGGGCCTACAAGTTGGATCCTTTCCTGCTCAGATGCCAGAGCTGGCTTCTAGGAGAAGGTGGGGGGGTGGTGACATGAGGGCACAGAGCTGGCCGGCCCCCACCTCCGCTCTGCCCCCTTCTCATGTCTTGCTGAGGGGCTGGGGGAAGGGGAGGGCAGGTGGTGCGGAAGCTTGGCTTCTGTGTCCAAGGCGGGGGTTCTCCGGGCAGGGTGAGCAAGCTGGGGAGGCCTGGCGAAGCCACCCGCCTGCAGTGCGACCTTGGACCAGTCCCCGTCCCGTTGAAGCCTGTCTCTTCAAGGTACTACTGCAGAGGAAAGGGCCAGAGCCCGCGGGGATGGAGGGGTTTAAGCTGCAGAGGCCTCTGGCCCCATCCCATGTAGGCTGATAGATGGAGGCCCTGCCATTGAAGGCAGGGGACATGGACCAGAGGAGCCCCCTACCCTCCGCCCGCCCTCTGCCTGCCCCTGCCGCTGCTCAGAACTCAACAAGGGACACAGGCTGAAATAACAGTAGAAGGGATTTAGGGGTGAGCTGCCGGCCTGCCATGGCTGTGAGTCACCGGGACGGCTTCCAGGAAGAAGCTGAGAAAGCTCTTCCGCTGAGGAGTGTCCCTGCCCCCCAAGGCTGGCACCAACGCCCACCACCCTCGGCCCCTGCTTTCGTCTGGCCCCTCAGCTGACCCCTGCCTTGGGGAGGCCGCACAGCCCTAACCCCCTCCGATTCTCTCTTGCCTGGAAAGGGTGGGACGTCAGAACTGGAAATGGGACTGGGACTGGAGAAGGGGCGGGGGGCTTAGGACCCCAAGCCTCATGGGCCCTGGCCCGCACTGCTTCTTCAGTTAGGATGCCTGGCTTCGTTTTACAGATGAGCAAACTGGAGCCCAGAGAGGGGCGTGACGCCCCAGGGTCACACGGCTAGTGAGCAGCAACGCTGGAATGCAAACCCAGTTCACACTGGGACCTCTTCTTCCCTGCACCCCGGTTGTGGCTCTGCCTCACTTGACAGCTGCAGGGCGTCCTGCCCCGCTCAGTGTGTGTCCAGCCTGTGGCTTCCCCAGCGCCCAGCACAGGCTGTGGCCATAGAAGGTGCCCAGTGAGTGCTTGCAGCATAGATGGAGGGCCCTGTGCTCACGAGGCCCCTTCAGCTCCCTTCCTGCAAAGTGCTCAGGAGAGGGGAGGGCGGGGCGGACCGTAGAGCCTGGGGGCTCCTTGGCCGTTGGGCCTGCGGAGGACTTAGAGAGCCCAGGGGGCAAGGCCCAGCTGGCCCCAGGGGCCTCAGGAATGCCCTCCCCACACCCTCAGGTGGCTCAACCTTTCCCCCAGAGACACGCGTGCTGCTCTCTGACCTGGGGCTGGGCCTGGCTCAGATGTCAAGCGCACAGGCCATTCCTGGGGAAGACGCGGAGCGTGGGGCCAGCCGGCGGAGGGCCTCGGCCACCCCTGCCTCTTCCCTCTTTGGGGTTACGTTGCCCCCGTTTAGGCTGCTTCTGGCTGCTGCTGAGCACAGGCTTAGCCATTTGCCACCCGCTGCCCAGGGCCACCTAGGACTCCAGCCACAGCCGTGCCATCGATCAGGTTACCCCCCACCTCCCCACCCCGGGCTGCCCCACTGCCAGCCAGCGCGTGCCCGTCTCCTCCTGCAGGGGCTCGGGGTCCGCCAGGCTCCTCCCAGGAGGCCCTCCCTGCGGCCCGTGCCTGCCGCCTGCGAGGCCGGAGGGCCGTTGGCCCTGCCAGGGAGATCAGATCCTCTCAGCCACCTGCTGTTTTCATTAGAAACTAAAATTAGCTGGGCTTGTCCCAAGCTTTTCCAGGTTTGTTGGCTTAAAAAAAAAAAAAATATATATATATATATATACACAAATTCCTAGAGGAAAATCCGCACCTCTCCGCCTCCTGCCCCGGCTCTGGCTCTGCGCAGTCAGGAGGACCGGGACGGGAAATTGCTGGAGCGTTTGGGAGGCCGGGCGGGTCAGTGCCCTGGGTCCCGGCCCCGTGGTGGGCAGGTGGGGGCTGGGAGGCCGGCCCGGGCCTCTCTCTGCCCCCTCCTCCCTCGGGCCTCCCTGCTGCCCAGGCCGCATTTAGAGCCTCCCGAGGAGCGGTCGTGCCTGCTGGGCGACACCAGGAAGGAAGGAGGCCAAGAGACTGGGAGGAGGAGCCCGAAGGGACCGGGTGCCTGCTGAGCGGAGAGCCGCCTGCCCCGGGAGACGCGGCCGGGCGAGGGAGGGAGGGCCCGCGACCCATCTGGGCCCCCCCGGCACTCCTGGCAGGTTGGGAGTCCCTGGTTTCCCAGGAGCTGTCCACATCCCCAGCGGTTTTCAAGCCTCTGGGGGGGCTTCCGTACCCGCAGTTTCGGTCGCCTTGGTGGCTCTGTCCCGAGACTCTCATCCCTTCCCGTGGCAGGTGGCACGAGGCACTGCCCAAGAGAGATGGACAGACTGGGTCAGCATCCTGTCTCCGTGTTACTGGCGGCAAGAGAGGGGCCGTGTCCTCCCCTCTAGGATGGGGAGAAGAAGCATTCGGATCTCCGGAGGCTGAGGTGGGTTAAACAGGCACACAGCAGGCACTCCTCTCCTGCTGGCAACACGATTATATTATCGCTATTCCGTATCATTAGCATGTTCATCAGCGGCGTCAGGATCCGTGCCCTCCCAAAGCCTCTCCTTAGTCCTCTGAGCTGCCCCCTCTTCCGGGGGACCCCAGGCTGGTTCGGCTCATTTGTCTTCTTGGCGTGGCTCCATCCGCTCCCTTCCACCTGGGTTCCCAGCCCTTCTTTCAACTGAGCATCCCGGAGGGCAGGACACGGGCCCTTTGGGGACAGTGGATCACTTCAGCCTTGATCCCAACTGTAGGTGGTTGACGGAGTCTCCCAGTGGAGTCCTCAGAGAGAGAGGGGGTGCTCCCAGTGGGTCTGGCTCGTTAGGTGGGTCCTCTAGGAACGGGCGGTCTGGGGACTCGAGGGATGGTGCTGTTAAGAGATTTGGAGCTGGGGACCCTGGCGTGAGGATGGCAGGGATAGTGGTGTGCCCAGGGCACCTGGGAACCATTCTTGGGACTAGATGACAGGAAGAGGGACCTTACACCCCTTGTCACTTTGCTCCTCAAACGACAGTCACGTGCTCCACTATATCCTTACATGGACGCGTGCGTGCTAAGTCACTTTAGTCACGTCCGACTCTTTGTGACCCCGTGGACCATAGCCCGCCAGGCTCCTCTGTCCATGGGATTCTCCAGGCAAGAACACTGCAGAGGGTTACCACGCTCACCTCCAGGGCATCTTCCTGATGCAGGGATCAAGCCTGCGTCTCCTGTGGCTCCTGCACTGCAGGTGAGCCGCCGGGTAAGCCACCTTACATGGATATAGAGCCATAAATTCTCGCAGGATTCTCCAGGTGGGTATCATCCCCTCTGTTTTACAGATGAGGAAACCGAGGTTCAGAGGGGTGCGTGTTCAAGGCTGTGCAGCCATTCAGGGGTGGTCAAGACTTGAAAACAGGTCCTTCTGGCTTCTCAACCTGGGCTGGCTCATCAGGCTCCAGTGATGGCCCAGGGCACAAAGGACTTGGTGGTTTGGCATCAGTGGGCACCAGTCTGATGAAGGCAGTCTTATTCTTCCATTGATAGGTCTTTCTAGAGACCCTGTGTCTTTCCTGCCCGACAGTGAAGGCGTCTTTCAGGGGTGAGGGGTGCTGGAGAGGATGATGGCTTGGAGGTTACGTGGCCGCCTGGACAGTGTCTGGGTCCGTGACCTCTGCAGCTTCTCAGGCGGTGGAAGGAGTTGCGGCCATTGGCCGGAAAGCCCTGCAGGGGTAGCCAGCAAGGAGGGGCTGCCCTGGAGATGCCCACAGGGGCCGCGGGGCGGTGGGCGCTGCTTGCATGCCACTCTGCCCCCAGACAGAGCGCGGCTCCATAGAGCTCTCAGTGCCCACGTCAAGCTCTCTCTGCCCCAAGCGCTTTCCCTCAGTTGCGAGCGGAATGACAGCCTCCCTGCAGCCCAAGGCCCCGCTCCTATACCCTAGGGTGCTGTCCGATCGGCCCCCCTCCCCGTCTCCTGGGACCCCTGGCGCCCTCTACTCCCCATCCTCAGAAGCCTCAGCACCCCGATCTTCTGTCTCTGTCTTTATTTTTTTTTAATGTGTTCAAGAACATCTATTGAGCAAGGGGTCATAGCACGCACGCAGAACAGGGTGGTCTAGCTGAACATGTGTGACGAATCAGCATTGAAGTATTCTGCATGTTTCTTCATCTCTACCTCAATGAAAAAAAGATGGGTTATCGTTGCAGTGTTACGGTCCCGGAATTGTCTGTCTCTTCCTCCATTTTGACATCTCACTCCCAGCCCGGTGTTGCCCCCACATCCTTACCTGCCATTCCTGGCATCCCGCCCCCCTCCCCATTTCTTATTTCCCATCTCACAGGATTTGCTCCTGGGGGAGCTGGTGGCTGACTCAGGGCCAGCAAATAGCAGCTCAGACCTGAACCTGGCTGGTTCCTGAGCTGCGCCAGGCGGGGAGAAGTTTCCTTCTCTCTCTGGGGGAAGGTGTGGCTGTGGGCCCAGTGGGCATTGAATTTAAGGCACTTCCTGACCGTGGCTCGCCCCTGAATTTGCCAGCAGAGAGCGTCTCCCTTGCAAAGACCCATCTGACCCTCCTCCCTGGAGTGTCTTGCCTGCCTTGGAGCCATCAAACTGTTGAGTGGTTCTCCCCAGCTGGGCTGGGGGAGTCCTGGGGGAGGGGTGCCAGGAGGGATGGGGAAGCCGCCTGAGCTGTCCAGGGGGCAGTGCGGGCTCCCTGGAGTGAGGCTTATGCCCTGTGTCTTTAGGTTTCTAGCGAGTTCCTTGGCCTTGGTGCACCCTTGCTCAAGGCCCAGGCCTGGGGGAGCCGGTGGCTAAGCCCACACTCACACCCCAACAGGGCTGGTGGGAAAACCTGGGCTTCTCCCTTGTCGCTCATCACCTCCAGCAGGGATGATGGGCAAGGGGGGTGGGCTGCAGGCCTGCTTTCACCTGCTGCAGGGAAAGGTCTGGAAAGCAGTCAGAGACCTCGAGTGGCGTTCCAGCTCTACCACTGCTGTGCCCTGTGACCACCAGGTGCCTAGCACGGCGCCTGATGGAGAAGCTGTCTGGACAAGGAAGTGCTCGCCATCATCAAACAGGGCTCGCCAGGCACTCACCCTCCTGCTCGGAGGCTCGGTGTCCCTGGAGGAGGCTGACTTGAGCACTTCCAAGAGCCTCTGACTCTGATGGCTGAGATATCCTCTCAGCCCCGGGGTGCCAGAACAGCCAGGCATCCCTGACTCAAGGGGAGTACCCTGCATGCGGTCTCCAGTCCTTGGAGAGGCGTTCTTGAGATCCAGGTCTGCAGTAACTTGTGTGTGAACACAGTGAGAAACGGCCTAAGAGGGCCGTTTGGAGTCACAGCGGCAAAGAGGCCCCTCTGGTCTCATTGGCGGTGTCACGCTGCTTCTAAGGGGCCTCTCCAAGCTCCCTTGTGAGCTGAGAGCTGTCAGGGGGCTCCCTCCCTCCTTATACTCCCCGCCACCTCCCGCCCTTCGCCTCTTTTCCCAGACCAGGTCCCCTCCGCTGCGGGGGTTCTGACTTGGCCAGGGAACTAACAGAGCTTGGTTTCGAGTTTGCCAGGAGACGGGGGAGGCAGAGAGGGGTTGGGAGGGGGAGAGGGGGAGCTGGGGGTCACGGCAGGGAGCAAGCCTTCTCCCAGCTTTGGCTGGATCACAGAAGATGCAGCTCAGGACTCAGAGATAAAACCTGGCAACTCCTGTGGAAATCTGGACAGCAACCATGGGGTCACAGCCCCGCCTCCCAGCTGAGTCTGCCGAGCGGCTCTTGCAGGCTTGTTTGGAGGGGGGGTGATGGGGTGGGCAAATGTCACCCCCCCCACGCCCCCCTCATTGGTGGCTCCCTGGCCAACTCCATGCCCGATTGGCTCAGACCAAGCCCTTCTTCCCAGAGCAGGGGACGAGAGGATGAGGCTTGGTGCAAACGCTCAGCTCTCCCAAGGCACCCACAGGGCCCAAGCTGGGCGAGTTTCAACAGGTTTGGGGAGCACTGTCTTGTCAGATGCTGAGTTGCTCAATTGCTAATCCAGGGTTGAGGGAAGAAAGTCAAGCCACGGCAGACAGCTGGGCTGTGATTGCTGCTTGAACAAACCCCTCAGGCAGGCCTGGTCCCGGGGCCCCGAGAGGAGGGTGAGGGGAGAAAGTGCTCTCAGCCTGGCTCTGAGCGGGTGCCCTGGCCCAGAGCTGTGGGCCAGAGCCCGCGCATCTGCTGGGTGACAGCTACGTATCCTGACACCCACTTTGGCACATCTGAGCATCACCCGCGACTCGGGGCAGTAGGGCAGAGCCTCCCACTCAAAGCGGGAGGGCCCACATCAGATGGGGCCTGATGTGACAGCAACTTAAAACCCTCAGGAGCGAACAGGCCTGTGCTTCCTTTGTTCATGAAATGTTGACTGAGAAGCTTCTACAGGCCCGGCAGGTGCCAGGCACTGAGGCTGCTGGGAGGTGTTCATGCCACCGCCTTGGCCTCTGGAGGTTTCTAACCTTGTAGAAGGAGCCATGTTATTTGGAAATGGCAGCCCACTCCCATATCCTTGCCTGGAGAATTCCTCGGACAGAGGAGCCTGGTGGCCTACATACAGTCCACGGGGGTTGCAAAGAGTGGGACACGACTGAAAGACGAAACAACAACAATATATGATAGGAAACAGTTCTCTAAGGAGAGGATGGAAAACCAGGAGATCTGGACATCTGAGAGCGAGTCAAGTGCTGGTCCTGGTATGCAGGATGCCCCTTGGGGAAGCCACTGCACCTCTCAGCCTTTGAAGTGGGGTTGAACATGGACTCCCTCTTCTGAAGGGGAAGGGGCAGAGGTTATGTGGTTCTTATAAGGAAGTGAAGTGAAGTCGCTCAGTAGTGTCCGACTCTTTTCGACACAGAGGAGCCTACAGGCTCCTCTGTCCATGGGATTTTCCAGGCAAGAGTACTGGAGAGGGTTGCCATTTCCTTCTCCAGGGAATCTTCCCGACCCAGGGATCGAACCCGGGTCTCCCACATTGTAGACAGACGCTTTACCATCTGAGCCACCAGGGAAGTCTTATAAGGAAATGGGTGTGAAAATGCTTCGTAAGCCATTGATTCTCAACCAGGGGTGATTCTGCCCTCCATGAACATTTGGCAAGGTCTGGGGACATTTCTGGTGGTTCCCTGGCTGGTGGGGTGTGTGGGGGGGAGGTGGGGGGCAGGGCGCTACAGGTGTCTGATGGATAGAGAGGCCAGGGATGCTGCTAATCATTCAACAATGCACAGCACAGGCTCCAAGTACCAACAGAGAGAAATCCCAGTGCAAACTGTAAAGAGCCATGGTGTGCCAATAATTGTAATCCAACGCCCAGAGCCGTAGGAGGGGACCCACGGGGGTGCACTTTTGCTCTTTAGAAGAAAATGGGGGTTTCAGCCAGAGACTAGGGGGACACTTCCTGGGGCAGACAGACCACGCCTTTAGCTGCGGGGCTGGCACTGCACGTCTTGGCTGGCTCTGGCTGCACCCGGCCCAGAGCACCAGGCGTCACTCCACTTGTGGGCAAGGGAGCGGCACCGCACCCCAGCCCCTGCTGGGTGAGCGGGCCCATGGGAACTCGGCTGGGGGATGGGGAGGCACGCCTGTGAGGAGTTGGATCCAGCGTGGAGCGATATGCCCTCCCCAGGGGCAGCAAAGGGAGCTCCTAGCAGCATCCCCTCCAGCCAGCAGGGTTTGCCCGGGAGCCGAGCTGGCCTTCCTGGCTTGGTGAGGCTCTTGCAGGCGCCCCGGCTGAAAACCGGGGAGGCAGCAGCCTGGGATCCTCCCTGTGTGATTAAAGTCACAGGAGGTGGACGGCAGTTTCCCAGAGGTCCTTTCTCTCCATCGTCTCTGTAACCAGGAGTACAGCTCAGTGACGGCTGCCACCATCACTGCCACCTCGTCCACGGCTGCCCTTTCCATCACTGGCTCTGTGCTCAGCATGCCACGTGCACAGGCTCTCTGTAGCCTCAGCACCCTCACGTGTCTGTCCCATTTCACAGATGAAGAACCCGAGGCTCAGAGAGGGTAAGTACCTTGTCCGAGGTCACCCCTCTGGTCAGGGGCAGACCTGGGATGGAACTGTATGCCATCTACCCTTGCCACCCTGCTGGACGACCTGTGAATGTAGCACAGGCCACCTGGCCGTGCCTACTGGGCCTCCAACTGGGCCCCCAGCTCAGCACGTCACCGCCTTTCTTCAGGAAATCCTCCATGATAAAACCTTAGTTTCTCTATTCTATCTTAGTTTACCTGTCTAACTCTTCTCGTACTTCCATCTGGGGTTCAGAACAATCTGCTGAGGATTGCGGCCCAGAGGGAAAAAGAGGCCATCCCAGGCCACCCAGCTCTGGCGACCAAGTCTCCTGACTTCCAGCATGGCCCCAGTGCTGGGGGAAACACTCAGAGACATTTACAAGCCCAGGTCTGTGGAAGATCCAGGCCTTCCACTGATGGACCGTTTCATCCATCCCTCCCTCTCTCCCTCCCTCAGTGGTGGGAGCTGCCACAAGCTGTCAACTCACTCCTGGTGCCAGACACAAGTCTAATCAACAGCTTCCAGCTTCTCTGGGCTTGCCCAGGCCTCAGGCTACAGAGCCCTCCCAGCTCCAAGCTCCATCCTGCCCAACAGCTGCACGCAGCGGGACACCTGGCCTCTCCGCCAGGCCACCCGCCCTACGGAGACAACAGACAGCATCAGCTCTTGCAACCGGACAGCCAGCCGGCCCTGGCCGGAAGCCTGATTCTAGGTACTGGAAGGGGAGTGGACACCCCGGCCTTGCCCCTCTGAGAGTGCTGCCAGCCATCCTCTTGGGGCCAGACCTCCAGCATGGCTGGAAAAGACACAGTGCCAGCCATCATGCCTGGACAGACATCTGCCTGCCAGAAACTTTTCCTTCTACAGGCAGCTTTTGGGTTAGACGCCTCTGCCATTTACCAGCCAGGTGACTCGGGGCCGTTACCTCTGTGATCCTCAATTTTCTAATCTGTAAAATGGGATTCAGGTGCTGTCAGGATGTAGCCAGCACAGGAGGATCTATTCTAATGATCACTGTCAGGACTCTACAGCCTTCAGGCCAGGTCCTCTCCATGACTGCTCCAGCTCTCACTCGTCTCCTTCCTCCGACAGCTACTGCATGTTCACGCTCTCAGGCATCCGTGGCCTGCTTTTACCTCGTCTTCCTCCAAGCTCCTTGGAGGCCCGGCTGTGACATCTGTTTCCCCCAGAGCTGGCCCAGTCCCTCGTCTGGGGATGGACCCAGTCTTGGAATATGCCCAGAGATCTCTTCTCCATCACAGCCTTTCTGGATTGGTGGGGGTCCTGGGAAGCCCCTTGTTTCTCCTGCCTTGGGCCGAGCAGAGAGACCCTTGGCTTGAAGCCCGGGGTGGAGCAGGAGCGAGCTGGGTCATCCGGAGACTTGCTACATGGCAACCTGAACCATCGCGGCTGCAGAGAACAGGTTTGCCAACCTCCCTTCTCCTTCTAGGCTGCCCCTCTTCACCCCACCCCCCACAGCACAGCAGGAGAACTGAACTGTTGGAATTCCCCACGGTTTGCATGACCCAAAGCTGGAGCGGCCTCCCTGGTTGGGATTTGGGGCTTGGGTGTGGCTGAAGGTGGGTAGTGACACTACCTGGGCCATGCTGGCTTAAGTTTGGGACGGCTTCAGGGAAGGAGGTATGTCACTGCCTGGAAGTCAGAGCATCTGGGATCAGTTCTCTGCTCTGAGATGAGCAAGTATCTTCCCGTCCTGGGGCCTCAGTTTCCTCATCTGTAAAATGGGCCCAAACACTAGATGCTCTTGAAGAACTCCACTGTGGATGTCTTGCTCTCCCCAAGGCTTGGGTCAGACCCTTGAACTGTTGCTTCTTCTTCTGCCTTTTTGTAGCCCTCAGCCCTGGGCCAGTCATACCCAGTTCTTACTCCTGCTAGCTTTGGAGACCCTGGCTCTGAACCCATGCTTTCCAGGGACCATGAACTTCCCCAAGTCCCAATCAGCCCCCCTCCTTGGCTCTGTGACTCCCAGGCTCCAGTCGCGGTGGGGAGGGATGCCGAGGGGTAGCAGGAAGAGGTGGTGGTACCCTGGTCTCTGTACACTTTGCCACTGCCCCTGAAGTGTTAATCAAATTAAGTCTCCAAGAAAAACAAAAGCTCTGCAGCCACTTCGGGCTGCCTTGGAGTCGCTCACTCTCGCTCTCAGAACAGCTGGGAGAATTCCACATCACCTCCGTCCCCCAAGCCCTGGGTGGCTCTGACCCCAGCAAACGCACTCCTTCCAGCCTGCAGGGCCCCAGCGGCCGCAATGACCTCATAGCAACAGCCATTGGACACTCGGGGCAATTTCATGGGAGATATTTGTTCTTTGGTCTTGATGCAGAGAGAATTTTTTCCTCTCCCGCTGTCTCCATGGAAACCCCAGCTACACTGTTGGCTATCCCCCTTCCCACCTCATGCTTTTCAGATCAATATTGGAGCTTGGCTCCCCACTGACTGCCCACGGCAGCCGATGGGGGCAGAGTTCTGGGCAGAAGCAATGGGGACCAGGGTGAAGCCTGGGGCAGGGGTGAAAACCATCACTAAGGGGGATGAAGAAGGGATCCAGGGCCCTCTTGCTTCCTTGTTCACCCACTCATGGAAGCTCATCCCTTCAGAATCCCCCACTGCCCCCAGCGAACCTTCAGCCCCTTCCCAGGGAGTCCCAGGAGCCAGGCCCAATCAGGGAGAAACAGGTCACCAGCGGTCACTGCCCCCCCTTCTTAGGTGAGACTTAGGGAGCCGGGGGCTGCTGCCTTCTTAAAGCTCTGGACGGAGTTTCTTCCTGCTCCAGGGAGAACCAAGGCCGGCCAGCGCCAGCTGCCGGAGGCCGGCCGGTCTCTTCCCTGCCTCTATCCCGGCTCCCGGGCCCCCAAGCAGGACAGGTCCCTGCACGCCTCCGGCCCAGCCGGCAGCGCGGCGCGGGCAGCTAGGCGCGGGGAGCTCACTCCTGGACGTCGTGGGGGATTAACCTGCTATTAGCAGCCAGGGTCCTCGCCCGTCATGCGCTTCCTCGGCGACCTGTCAGCCCAGCCGGGGCTGCGCCCCGCACCCGGCACCCCGCCGCTGCCGCCGTCCCGCACTCGCGCCCCTTGCGCTCCCGGGCTCCCCAGGCCGCCTCGGGGTGCGGGCGGTCGCCGCCACCCTTGCCGCCCCTGAGCTGGGAGCCGGACGCGGGCAGAGGGGTGTTCAGAGGGAGGCCGGGGCAGTGGCGGCGGCGGCGGCGCACAGGGCGGTCGAGCCTCGCGTCCCGCGGCCGAGACACCTGCCGGGCGCCCCCGCGCCCGCTGCCCC